>NC_091792.1:111794772-112097803 GCF_041296235.1 Equus asinus | reverse complement strand
GACGAAATTTTACAGTAATGGAGGTAATAAATTATATTACAGATCCATGTCTACAATGTTTCAGTAACAATGATAATCAGCATTTTGTGTTTTTCTTTCAGTTTTTGACAAAGAACCATAGCATGTCCAACATATATGCCGTGATGAGATTTAAAAAGCAATAATCTACTGCAGTAATTAAAACACCATAAAGTGCAGCCTTCCAAACAAACAAATGCCAGTGTTTTATTAGGGAGTTTTGTAAAGAGTATAAAGGTCTTTGGATCATTATCACAAATGCCAGTCCAGGTTGAATCAACAAGTAAATGAGATTGTGAATCTCTGTAGGATATTCAGTGCACTCATGCCCGTCGCAGGCTTAAATATTAGAGAATTATAAATAGAAACTGATGAGCCTCACATATTACTGGAAGTAATTTCAAGCCCCTTACAAAAATAAGATAACATTTCATTCAAGGAAGTTATCAGGCAGCAGAGCATAGTTAAAACTCATTGGCCTGTTCAATCATAGGAACAGTAATCGGTTCTGTAATTTACTATAAGAAGGAATTTTTGCCTAATTCAAATGTTCTCAGATCGCTTAAAAGACTCTAATGAAAGTAAAACTCCATCTTGTATAAATTATCCCTTCCGAATATTTTTCTAATCTCTCAGTGTAATTTTAGAGGTCAAATCACGAATTTAAGACGTTTTCCTATAGTGAGAAAGGGATCTAATGGCTGGAGAAAGTGGTTATTTACATGGAGTTATTTCCACAGGTAAATTGGATTCCTTGGAAATTGTTTAAATTAGTGAAAATAAACCAGTAGGAAATTGAGGAGTAGTGATTAGTTGAAGTTGAATCTATCAAAAAAGCTATTCGATTACGTGACTATCCTACAAATAATCTGCTCATGACAATAGAATAATAGAAAAATATCTAAAAGATAGGAATGTTCACTTTAGAAGTAAAAGGATGTCATGATCAGGATTCCTACAGTTGAAAATGACAAAACTCAATTTCAGCTGATGTTAACTAAAAGAGAATTTATTTGAAATACAATAGAAATAATTGATATGATAAACACAATAAAAAGTATCCATCTGCTAAATTTTATTTAGGACTAGTCATACGTGATAACACAGTTTTTTCAAATGTTATTTGTTTATTGAGTATTTTAAGTTGAAAATCCAATGTTTTTATGTTATTTTATATTACCAGTTACAAATGAACCAATTTTATGCATTTCTGTGTAAATGTAAAAAAAGGATTTGTAACTATCTTTAAAATTATATATTAATCTCTTTCCAGGAGCTCTGCATTATAAGAGAGTTCAGTAAGAGAGCCAGAAATCTGCACTCATTATTTTTCATAACATAATGAAAAAGGAAGAAAAAGTGAAGGAAATTTTGGCTAATTGAACAGAACAAAACGACCCACACAGAGAAAAGGAAGATGCATCCTGGTAATTTTGCACTTAGGCATATCGTTAATAACCACTCTTGGTACACTCTTTGATAGAGGAAATTAAATGGTATTTAATTTTCTCAATTTCCCCAACAGTAGTAACAGTTCAACTCGTCTACTCACTCTTTTTTTTTGTTTTCTTTTCATTTATTTGTTTATTCTCGGATGTACATCATAATATATTTCGAATTCTGTATAGATTACATCATGTTCACCATCCGAAAACTAATTATAGTCCATCCCCTCACATGTGACCTTAATCACCCCTTTTGTCCTCCCCCTTCCCCCTCCCCCTATAGTAACCACCAGTCCAATCTCAAATGCAGTGTGTTTGTTTGTCGTTGTTTTTATCTTCTACTTATGAGTGAGATCATATGGTATTTGACTTTCTCCCTCTGACTTATTTTACTCAGCATAATACCCTCAAGGTCCATCCATGTTGTCACAAATGACCAAATTTCATTATTTCTCATGGCTGAGTAGCAGTCCATCGTGTATAAATACCACATCTTCTTTATCCATTCATCCCGTGATGGGCACCTAGGTTGCTTCCAAGTCTTGGCTATTGTGTGTAATGCTGCAATGAACATAGTATCTTTGTGCCTTTGTGTTTTCAAGTTCTTTGGATAAATACCCAGCAGTGAAATATCTGGATCATATGGTAGATCTATCCTTAATTTTCTGAGGATACTCCATACTGCTTTCCATAGTGGTTGCACCAGTTTGCACTCCCACCAGCAGTGAAAAAGGGTCCCCTTCTTTCCACATCCTCTCCAGCATTTGTTGTTTCCTGTCTTGTTGATTATAGCCATTCTGACCGGAGTGAGGTGATACCTCATTGTAGTTTTGATTTGCATTTCCCTGATAGCTAATGATGTTGAGCTTCTTTTCGTATGCCTGTTGGCCATCCATATATCTTCTTTGGAGAAATCTCTGTTCAGATCTTTTGCCCAATTTCTAATTGGATTGTTGGGGTTTTTTGTTGTTGAGCTGTATTAGTTCTTTGGTATACTCACTCTTGTTCTAAATCACTTCTTTAAAAAAGCCAGCCTTCGACCTGGCTTTGCTTTTCACTCTGAAGTCATTTGATTCAATGCTGATTTACAGTAATTTGCCCTGGATAAGCACTTTTCACACTGATTCCAGCTCTCTAGATGTTCTTTTGAAAAAAATCATTGCCTTTACAAAGCAAAAGTGTATTTTAAAGATTTTATCTTTTTTTTCCTTTTTCGCCCCCAAAGCCCCCAGGTACATAGTTGTATATTCTTCGTTGTGGGTCCTTCTAGTTGTGGCAGTGTGGTTTCTCTCTCTGTTAAAGTTTTAAAGGCTTCCTATCTTTTCTCTTTCTTTCTCTCTCCTCCCTGCCTCCTTCCTTCCTCTTTTCTTCTTTCTCACCTATTTTTTTTCTTTTCTTTCTTTCTTCCTGCAAGCCTAAACAATCTTTATCCATCTTGACTAAGTACAGAAGGATCCCGATTTATAATGGTTAGACTTACAATTTTTTTACTTTACAATGGTGCAAAAGGGATACAGAGTCAGTAGATATCATACTTCAAATTTTGAATTTTGCTGTTTTCCAGGCTAGTGATATATGACACGCGGTAGACACTCTCTCTTGATGCTGGGCAGGGCTAGTGAGCCGCAGCTCCTGGTCAGCCACACGATGAGCGTAAACAACCAATACATTTAGAACTATTCTGCACCCATACAACCATTCTGTTGTTCACTTTCAGTACGGTGTTCGATAAATTACATGAGATACTCAACACTTTATTATAAAACAGGCTTTGTGTTGGATGATTTTGCCTAACTGTAGGCTAATGTAAGCTGAGCATGTTTAAGGGAGACTAGGCTAAGATATGAGTTTGGTAGGTTAGGTGTATTAGACGTATTTTCAACGTGATATTTTCAAATTGTGATGAATTTATAGGGACGTAACCTGAAGATCTATAGATATACTTGATTATTGAGTTATTTCTCTATTCTAAAGAACAATTCTGCTTAAGTTAACCACAAACTAATTGAATTTATGATCTAAAGATCCTTTTTTTCTTTTTTTTAGTGTATCCAAGATCCCTTTTAAAAAGAGACTTAGTTATTGGAGACAAACATAATTTTTGGGCAAAAACCCATACACAAGTAAAATTAATTTTCAATACAGGAAAATAGTTTGTAAAGTTATTAATAAATAACTGAAGATTTGTTAGTGTAAGTTAATATCATGATCTTAATGATAGGCAACCTCTCAGTGATTCTAACCTATCACTTGGGATTTTTGACCAAATATTGATTAAGCAAAAATTCAGATCTGAATTATCTGGATTGTCTTGTGAAATAATGCAAGTATATAAGATAACTGCATGCCTTCTACTCATTTAGTGTTATCTATGCTAAGGGAAGATTATTCTCCCTTTATTTTTCTTAAATAAAGCATGCTATTCTTTGTGAAACATAAAAGCGTAGAAGATATGCCTTCTTTTCAAATTGGGAATGTATTAAATTAAATACCCTTGGATAATTCAGAGATCTGAAAGAATAAATGTTAATCCAATTCCGTTCAGATACTTCAACAGAAAATACAGCTTTTTTTTTTGGAGGGAAGAGTGCTAGATTATTGTTTCTTAATAGCTATGACTGAAAACTTTTTCTCAAATTACCTTCAAGCAAAATCAACAATTCACATGACTGATTCCAAATACTCACACTGTCGAAAAATCAGTAGTCTTATACTACCATTGACCAAAATTTCCTCATTGCAGTCAGCTAGATATTTACAAGTCTTCTAGAAAAAATAGAAAATTGTTATTTAATTCTGTTTTCAAGGTTTACTCTTTGAAATTTTGACTATGCACATAGAAGTCTTATCTAATGTGTATTAATTTAGGCTAATTTATATTTTATATATGTATATATACAAATAAGTAAAACTATATAACTAAGTAGCTGAGTGATTCCATGTGAAATTCATATTGAAATTATTTAAAGCCATTCCTAATTAAACATGACTTTTGGTTGCAAAGTACTATTTAATTGTGATCTGTATTAAATCATCAAAGATAATTTGCCAATCTCTACAATCTATCTGCTTATGCAATTTGGCAAAAGCCCTTTCAAAGAAATAGTAGAAATCCCGAGCACTCACAAGATGGCAGTAGTGTAACATCAATGTTA
Organism: Equus asinus; assembly: GCF_041296235.1. Classification (NCBI taxonomy): domain Eukaryota; kingdom Metazoa; phylum Chordata; class Mammalia; order Perissodactyla; family Equidae; genus Equus; species Equus asinus. The sequence goes on along the minus strand of NC_091792.1, from coordinate 112,093,185 downwards.
ATAACGCCTGTCTTTCATAAAACGAAACAAGCAAAATCCTTGAGTTTTCAAATAGTAAAATTACCTTAAAATACTAACCAAGGGAGTCAGCCCCAATTATAGAAAATGATCAGAAAAGTAGATAAATTTGATATAAATATAATATATTAAGCCTCGGGGAGGCAACGTAAATGCAATGATTCTTTTTTGTGCCAATTTATTTTCTACTGATTTGTTTTTTCCATAAAGATGTGACACAAGACTGCTTATTCTTATCCTTTCTTCTCCCATGCAAGCTGGTTGAAAGAGTAAATTCTCTAATCTATTTTTCAGAATGTATTTTTACAATTTCAACAGCCGTAAAGTTCTATATGGAACAAAAACATAAAAATAATGTATATTTTGTTTTCAAATTCTGATAGAACGTAGAAATAAGTGAAATCACACAGCACAATTATTGGTGTCAGATAGACCCATGTAGAAATAGTGCCTTCCTCACTCTAGACATGTTGCTTAAATTCTCTAGTCTTACTTTCCATATTTACAATATAGGAATAATAGGATCTACCTTTCAGGACAACTCTTGAGAAACAAATGACACGTAGCAGTTATTATTGCCATTGCGATTAACACGTGATGCAAGTTTGCAGAATACACTCAAATTGATGCACTTTCTATCAGACTCAAGTCTTTTCAGCAAATATGATCATATTCTTATTTGCTCTTGTGGCAAAATTTACTGTATTCTTTCTCTAGGACAACCCCACTGTATGTGTGATTTCCATTTCTCCAATTTACTCCTCTGTTCTATCTGAGTTATTGGTCTGGTCATGTAGGTTCCAAATGTGTCATTATCACAGAGCCTTCTCAGATTGGCTTTTAGTCAATTCTTTACTATTTATCTGCACTTATCTTATCATTCCTGTTGACCACTTGTTAGTCTGAGCAACATTGCTGATGTCCTTTCTCCTTTTCCATTACATTCAGTCAATCGTACAATTTTTTTAAAAAAATAAGCCTGTATTTTGTTGTTTGTTTTATTACCAAATTGCCCTATTCACATATACATCCAGTTGTTGACAAACATTAAGGAAAGAATTTTGTGTACTCCTGTCTTATTAGATATACTTATGTCAAATGTCTAATGTACTTATTCAATACTAGGCTTAGAGGTATATTTTTCCATCTCGTTGTTGGAAATAACCTTAAATATTGTTTAATATCACTTATTGAATTATGACCAATATACAAAAAATTACACACATAAAAATTATTCAGCTCGCAGAACCATTATAAAATGAACACACATGTGTAACCAACCACTGCAAATGGCAAGAAATAAACAAATTGTCCCACAAGCACGCTTCATTCTTTATCCAACTTTTATATCCTCTCTCTTCCCCAAAAGTAATCATTAATGATTTCTAAATCAATAGATTAGTTTTGCCTGTTTTTGAACTTCATAGAAATTGAATCATACACTTACTTAAGTGAACCTGTGTACATCAGAGCAGAATCTGGCCCAGTCTTTTTGCGCCACCCTCTCACCTTCAGGCACTGTATCAGACAATATTCCGCTGCTGTTCATAGGGTTTTCATGGCCAATTTTTTCAGAATTGGGTGGCCAGGTCCTTCTTCCTAGTCTGTCTTAGTCTGTAAGCTTTTAAATCTGTCTCTTTTTAGTCAACATTATGTTTATGTGATTCATCTTGATTTTATATAGCTATAGTCCATTCCATTTCATTGGCATATATCAGTATGTTAAATGAATACACTACAATATATGTATCTATTCTACAGAAGTTTAGGTTGTTTTAAGTTTGGAGTTATTGATAAATATTCTGTGAATTATGCTTCTCTCAACAATCTTATAATTACTTTTGTAAGTTTCTCTGTTTACCTAGGGGTGAAATCACTATATCCATAGCATATGGCATATGTTCAATTTTGTTAGGAAATGTAAGAGTCTTCCAATGTTGTAATATCAGCCTAGGTTCTCCTAAGAAGCTTATGAGAATTCGAATTGTCCCACAAATTGTCTGTATTTTTAATTTTCAACATTCTGGTGAGTATGTAGTCTCATCTCAGTGTGAAGCTTTCCATAAAAATTTTCAAACATTCTGAAAATTGGAGAGAACTATATAGTTAACTCTTAAAAAGTCGTCACATGGATTCTACAATTAGTATTTTGCAGTATTTTCTTCAAAACATATCTATCCACCAATCTGCCCCTATAGCCATCCATCAACCCATTTTAAATTTTTAATGAATTTCAAAGTAAGTTACAGATGTCAACATACAACCTCTTAACACTTTGGTGTGTTTATCACAAACCACAGTTTGCTATTTGTTTATGTTCTTTTTGGAGAGAAAAGTCAAAATAAATAAAATTCACAATTCTTAAGTTTTCAATGGTTAAATTTTGACCAATGCAGGAACTGTGAAAGTCAAAATTCTATAAAGATACAGAAGAGCAAAATCACCTTATACCCGTTCCCAATGATTCTCAGCCCTACACCCTCTCATAAGAGGCAACCATGGTTTGCTGCTGTAGAATTTCAAATAAATGGAATAATATTCAGTACTTTTTGTGTATGACTTCTTTGCCTCAAGAAAGCATTCATAATAGCTTTACTGAAATATAATTGACATAAAGAAATTGTACATGGTAAAGCACACGACTTGGTAAGTTTTGACTTGTGTTCCTTTGCAATTGTTCACTCTTGCCTCTCTCAAACTGCCATCTCCAGGCAGTAACCAATCTGCTTTTCATTACTAGAGATTTGTGTACGTAGGCTAGAATTTTATGAAAATGGGATCACACCGCAGAAACTTTTTTTGGTTTAGATTCTTTCACTCATCATAATTATTTTGAGATTCATTCATGTTGGTGTCTGTGTCAAATTTATTCATATTTACTGATAAATATTCCATTGTATACACATACCATGGTATGTGTATCCATTTATCCATTGATAGATATTTGAGTTGCTTTCAATTTTTGGCTATTATAAATAAAGCTGCTATGAACATTTAGATACAGATTATTATATAAACACACACTTTCATTTCTCTTGGATAAATATACAGGTGTGGAATGGTGGCGTCATATGCTAGATGTAGGTTTAAATAAGAACCTGTCAAATTGTTTTCCAAAAAGTCATAGCATTTTAATTCTAACTAGCAGTGTATGAGACTCTAGTTGCTCCACATGTCATCAACACTTGGTATAGCCACGCTTTAATTTTGGTCATTCTAATATGTACGTAGTCATAGTTAATTGTGGTTTTATTTCATTTTTATAACAATTTATAATATTAAGCACGTTTTCATGTGCTTATTTGCCATATGTATAACATGTTTTTTAACTAGTTTATTGAAGTCTGATTGACATGTAAAAAGCTGTACGGTGCCATATAATGAAGTTTCGGTCGATGACAGTCTGCATATATAACAGTGGTCCCATAAGATTACAATGGTGCTGAAAAATCCATATTATATGGTGACATTATAGCCGTTGCAATGTCATAGCACCACACATTACTCACATGTTTGTGGTGATGCTGATGTAAACAAATCTATTGCACTGCCAGTCTTATAAAAGCATAGCATATACAATTATGTGCATAATTATGTACACAATACTTGATAATGATAATAAACAACTATGTTACTGATTTATGTATTTAGTATACTATACTTTTTATTGTTATTTTAGAGTGTATTCTTTCTACTTATAAAAAATGTTTACTGTAAAACAGTATACTGTTATACAGGCAGCAGCCTCATACCTCTCGTGTTTACTGTATCTCTTGATTGCATCATTTTCTCTTGCGCTTGATTTAATCTCATGTTATTTTGTTCCTCATGGCCCCTAAGCATACAAAATCCACTGCTAATGTTGCCACTAAGAGGCCACATTGAGCAGTTGACCTGGAAACAAAATTAAAAGTGATTAAGGACTGTGAAGGTAGAAAATTAGTGATGGTTATTGATCACCAGTCAAGCATGTCCCATTCTGCCAAAGCTACAATCTTGAAGAACAAGAACAAAGTGACAGAAGTTGTTAAAGGATCTGCTTCATTGAAGGCAATAAGACTAACAGAAGTTTAAGAAGGGCCAATATCAGACCTGAAGAGCCTTCTAATGACCTGGATTGAAGATCAGACACAGAAGCATGTCCCTCTCAGCATCACGACCATCACCACCAAAGCAAAAAGTTTGTGATATTGACCAAAAAGGCTGGATCTGACTACAATGTTGGATTTACTGCTAGCTGTGGGTGGTTTAAATGATTCAAGAATTGTTATTTATTACATAATTTTAAAGTGAGGGTGAGTTTGCCAGTGCTGATGTGAAGGCAGGTGAAGAATTTTTGGAAACTCTAGATAAGCTGGCTGTGGAGGAAAATTACTTGCCAGAGCAAAGATTCATCATGGAAAAACCTCTCTATTCTGGAAAAGGATGCCAGAAAGGACTTTCATCCATAAGGAGACCAAGTCATCACCAGGTTTCAAGTCTTTTAAGGACAGGATAACAATCTTGCCTGGGGGCAATGTTAAGGGCTACAAATTGAAACCCTTTGACTCAGGGAGAATCCCAGGGCCTTCAAGTATGTCGGTAAGCATACACTGCCAGCATACTACACGAGCAATAAGAAGTCATGGATGACACAGCTCCTCTTCCAACATGCTCTCCTGAATTACTGAGCCAGTGAAATGGAGAAGTTCTGTTTGGAGAATAACATGCCTTTCAAGATTTTGCTTATTGTTGATAATGTTTGCAGACATTCTCCTTTTCTTGGTGATCGTCATCCTAGTAGCAAAGCAATGGTTCTCCCTCCAAACATCACCTCTTTGACAGTGAATCAAGGAGTTATTGCAGCTTTTAAGGCCTGCTATCTGAGGAGGACCTTTGCCCAGGCTATTGCTGTGACTCAGAAAGACACTGAGAAGACAATGATGCAATTCCGGAAGGATTACAACTTCATGGCTGCAACTAGAACCTTGCTTGGGGGGCTGGCCCAGTGGTGTAGTGGTTAAGTTTGTGTGCTCTGCTTTGGCAACCCAGGGTTCACAGGTTCAGATCCCGGGTGCAGACCTAGTGCTGCTTGTCAAGCTACACTGTGGAGGCATCCCACATACAATAGAGGAAGATTGACACAGATGTTAGCTCAGCAACAATCTCCCTCAAGAAAAAAGAGGAAGATTGGCAACAGATATTAGCTCAGGGCCAATCTGTCTCACAACAAAAAAAAAAAAAGAAAAAAGAGCCTTGTTTGGGCTTGGAGTGCTGTCAATAAGAAGTGTATGCATGGCATCTTAAGAAGGCCATCCATGACTTCACAAGGTTTTCCAAGGATGAGCAGGTTATAAACATCAATAATTCTGTGGTTAAGATGGCAAACAACTTTAACCTGGGTGTGGATGAGGATGACATTGAGGAGCTCCTAGAGGTGGTTCCTGAGGAATTGACTAATGAGGGGTTGTTGAAATGGAGGAGGAACACAGCTGAAGAAGAGACAAGAGAGAAGCAAACTGAAGAAGAAGAAAAAGAGAACCCCCAAGAAAAGTCAGATTGAAGGATTTAGCAGAGGTTTTTGCAGATCTCAACAAGCTCCTTAAAAAGTATGAAAACATGGATCCCCAACACCAGAAGGTTTTCATCCATAGAGAATATTCATGGTGCATTATTTGCTTACAAGCAAATCTATGATAAAAGAAGAACAACAACTAAGCATACCAGCACAAACATGTTTCTAAAAAGAGTGACACCTCCTCAAAAAGAGCCTCAGGCATTTCCTTCAGGGGGTATTCTAGACGAAGGCATTGTTATCATAGAAGATGTGTTTCATGCAAATTATTATCCCTGAAGGCCTTCCAGTAGGACAAGTTGTGGAGATATTGATGATCCTGACCCTGTGTAGGCCAAAGCTAATGTATGTGTTTCTGTCTTAGTTTTTAACAAAAAAGTTTAAAAAGTCAAAAAATACTAAAACATTTTAAAAATATAAAAATCTTATAGAATAAGGATATAAAGAATGGAAATATTTTTGTACAGATGTACAATATGTTTGTATTTTAAGCTAAGTGTTATTACAAAAGGGTTAAAAAGTTTCAAAACATAAAGGAATTTGTAAAGTAAAAAAGTTACAGTAAGCTAATGTTAATTTGTTACTGAAGAAAGAAAAATATGTTTTTTATAAATTTAGTGTAGCCTCAGTGTACAGTGTTTCTAGAGTCTACAGCAGTGCACAGGAATGTCCTAGCCTTCACATCCACTCACCGTTCACTCACTGACTCACCCAGAGCAACTTCCAGTCCTGCCAGCTCCATTCATGGCAAGTGCCCTATATGGGTGTACCATTTTTTATCTTTTATACTGTATTTTTACTGTAACTTTTCTATGTTTAAATATGTTTAGATACACAAATACTTGCCATTGTATTACAACTGCCTACAGCATTCAGTACAGGAACATACTGTACAGGTTTGTAGCCTAGGAGCAATAGTCAATACCATACAGCCTAGGTGTGTAGTGGGCTACACCACCTAAGAGTGTCTAAGTCCAACCCATGATGTTTGTGCAACAGCAAAATTGCCTCACAAAACATTTCTCAGGTTGTATCTTCACTGTCAAGCAACATACGACTGTACATATATATGAACAGAACTCAGTGAGATGGAGATAAATATACACCAGGAAAACATCACAAACATCAAGGCCATAAACATATTCATCACCTCCCAAAATTGCCTTCCATTTCCATCATCATCATTATTACTATTATTATTGTGCATGTGTGTGGTAAGAACACAATGTAATATCTACCCTCTTAGCAAATTTTAAGAATACATTATTGTTAGCCGTAAGCTTTATGCTGTATAGTAGACCTCCAGAAGTTATTTATCTTCCATAACTAAAACTTTCTACCCATTAGCCATCACATCCCCATTTTTTTCCTCTTTCCAGCCCCTAGTAATCACCATTCTGCTCTCTGCTTCTATGAGTTTGACTGTTTTAGATTCCACATATAAATAAGAACATGTAGTATTTGCCTTTCTGTGTTTGGCTTATTTCACTTAGCATGTCTTCCAGATCCATCCGTGTTGTCACAAATGACAGAAATTCACTCTTTTTTATGGCTTAATAATATTCCATTGTATGTATATACCATATTTTTTTTAATGTTCAAATCATTTGCCCATTTCTTCAAATGTTTGTTTGTTTTTCTGTTAAGTTTTTGTTTTATTTTTGGTCAAGTTTTGAAGTATTCTTTATATATTCTAGATACAAATTGTTTGACACATATGCGGTTTATAAATATTTTATCTCTCTGTGAGTCCTTGACCTATTTGTCTATTCTGATGCCAATACCACACTACCTTTATTACTGCAGCTCTACAATAAATATAAAGTCAGGCAACATTTGTTACTCATTTTGCAATGTGAGTTGGCTATTCTAAATTTTTGAATATTCATGTAAATTTTAGAACCAGCTTATCACTTTCTACAAAAAGAAAAAAAAGGAAAAAAAAATAGCTGGGTAGAACTTTAATTGGATTGAACTGAGTGTATAGAATATATTTTGGAGAATCAAAATATTAAAAATATTGATTCTTCTGATTCTTTAACAAGGTATAGCTCTCCATTTATTCAGGTCTTCTTTAATGTTCCTTAAGACTTTTCTTTAGTTTTCGGTATATAGATTTTGGACAATTTTTTTCAGATTTTTCTTATATATTACATTTTTTTTGCTAATATGAAAGTTGCTTTTAAATCTCAACCTCCAATGTGTTCACTGCTGGTGTAGAAACACAAAACTTATTCTTATCTATCTATATTCTACCTTACAACTTTGCTAAATTCATTAAATAGTTCTTACAAATTTTTTGTCAATTCCATTGGATTTTCTGTAGAGATAATTTTGTAATCTGTAAATGCAGTTCTACTTATTTCTTTCCACTCAGGATAGTTTTCTTTCTTTTCCTTGCTTTATTGCAATGGTTAGAAATTCCAGTATAAGGTAGAAAAGAAATATTAATAGTAGATATCCATGCCTTGTTTCTGTTCTTAGGTGGAAAACATTTAGCTTTCACTTTAAAGTAGAATGTTAACAACTGATTTTCATAGCTTGAGGAAATTTAATTCTATTCCAACTTCGATGAGTTTTTTTTTTTTTAATCAGGAATGGATATAGGATCAACTCGATGTACAGAGATGGTCATTTGGATGTTCCCTTCGAGCCTGATAGTGTGGTGAATTACAGAAAGTTATTTTTAAATAATAAGCCAGACTTTCATTCATAGGACAATACCCACAGTAAAAACATACAATTGATTTTGGCAGCTGTGTTCTATACAGTCAATGTGAACGCTGAATTGGCAGATACAGAACCGTTGATTCTAGGGAAAATGCAGAGTTTGATTCCTGTGAGCCTCTGGTCACAACATATTCATTAACTCATCAACATATAATCTGGTTTTATGTGTGTTTCTGTTTAAAGAAGCTTTTATTTAATATATAGTCGATTTGTTAACATTGAACTCATGACCAACAGCACCATAACTCATACCTTAACGAAACATGTAATACGTATATATTTTCCATCATAGTCTTCTTGCAGTTAAGAGCACAAGACAGCACTTCACGACTATACTCAGGGTTATTTTAAACAGCAAAATCACCAACAAAACGTGGCACTAAACAGACCAAGAGAAGGACATGTGTTTACAGTATGGAAGCTGAAACAAGAGGGAGAGCATCTTCCTCTTTAATCTCAACTGGGAATATTTGTGTCAGTTGATTTCCATTTTCAGCCACTCTATGTAGGTCTGCAAATGACTGTGAAAGTACTGTGAGTATCAATTTGGGAGTTAAAAATGAATTTTAGCCAACAGACAAATTAGTAAATACAAAATCCATAAATAATGAGGATCATCTGTATATATTTTCTTATTTTGTTGGGTTTTATTTTCTATTTTTAAAAGAATTTTTGCATCTGTGATCTGGAGCGATATTGGAATGTAATTTTTTAAATTTAATTTTTTGCCCTGCTTAGGTGTAAGAGTAATGCTGCATCAAAAAAATGAAAGAAATATGCCCTTTTCTTCAGTTTATGAAGTATTTTTGTAGAATAAATATTATTTCATTCTTACATATTTGGTACAATTCCATAGTGAAGCCATCAGGGCCTGGAGCGTTTTTTGCTTGTTTGTTCTGTAGGAAGGTTTTTAACTACAAATTCAATTTTTCTGATAAATAATGGCCTACTCAAGTTATCTATTTCCTCTTAAATAATATTTGATAGTTCATCTATGTCAATGATATTACTACTTCACATAAATTGCTGAATTTATAAAATTATTAATAATATATTCTTCTTACACTTTTCATATCTGTAGAATCTATAATAATGACACCTCTCTCATTTCTGACATTGGCAATTTGTGTCTTCTCTTTTTCCCTTATCAGTCTGGTTAGAGTTTCATATTACTTGCCATTTTTATTTGTCAATCTCTAGACTCCAAAATTTAAAAAATAAATTTCTGTTCTTTAAGCCTGTCAGTTTCTGGCATTTTGTTATGGTAACTCTGGCAAACTAATACATACAGGTTATTTAGAAGTGTGTTGTTTAGTTTCCAAATCTTTTTGCTATTGATTTTTAATTTAAGTCCCTTGTGGTCAGAGAACATATTTTGTGTGACTTGGATTCTTTTAGAATTGTTGACAGCAGTTTCATTGTCCAGCATATGGTCTATCTTAGCAATCACTCAATGCGGAGAAGAACAGAGTATATTTTTAGGTATTTTATGTGGAGTGTTCTATAAATTTCAATTAAGCCAAGTTGGTTGATGGTGTTGCGCAGTCTCCTATTTATTTACTGAAACTCTATCCCCTTGTTCTATCAATTTTTGAGACAGAGATATTGAAATCTTTGACTATAACTATGGATTTATTTGTCTTCACACAGTTCTTTCTTATGCTTCATGTACTTCAAAACTCTGTTACAGATGTAGAGTCCTGTAGAATTCTTAGGTTCTCCTGATAAATTGCCCATTTTTTATGGATTTATTATAGGCAACTAACCTTATATGTTGAACAGCTTATATGCAGCCATTACTTTGGGATCTGATGCTGGGCCTGGAGTCAGCAGGGAAAATAGTAGGGAAAAAATATGGACGTAAAAATGTGGAGGAGAACAGGACCAAACTGGAACCAATGAGGACAAGCTGGACCCTGCATATCTCTCTCACCGTCTCCAATCCACTAGCTTTGATGTGGTAGGTGACCTGTAAGAGAACCTGGAGCCCTTTGTCCAAGAAGCTGAAGGAGGAGATCTCTCGGGAGCTCAGAAGCCTCTGGCTTCCTGCTGCCTCACACCCACAAGGTGAGCCACAGTCCAGCAACATGTGTGAGCTGCAGCAGTGCTGGACACCCCCGAATGGAGCTTCTGAGCATGGTGAGGACATGGCTGTTGCTCATGTTGCCTTCCAAATCTCATATAAAATATCTCTTGTGACATAAAATATCTCTTGTGACACAAGCGAACCTGAAACTTTGCAGAAGAGGGAATTCACAGAATTTTGTGGTTTGCTAAACTGCCATAGTATAAATTTGTCACATCTCCTCCCCAAGGGAAACAGCAAAATTCCATCAAGTCCAAAGTACAGGGAGCTCTAGATAATGTGCTGTCACTTTATTATTATAAAATAACATCTTCATCCAAGGTGATATTTCTTTGCTAAAATCTACCTGATCTGATATTACTATAGCCTCTCTAGCTTCCTTTAGTTTGGTGTTACCATTGTATACCTTGTCCCATTTTTTCACTTTCAACACATTTCTGGCTTTATTATTTAAAATAGTTTTCCTGCAGCAGCATATAGTTGAGTCTTGCTTTTTAAATCTAATCAGAAAATCTCTACCTCTTAATTACATGTTTATATCTCATACATTGAATGTGTTTGTTGATTATATAATTCAGTTTAAATCTAACAGTTTCTATTTTCCTAACTATTCTTTGCCCCCCTTTCTCTGACTTCTTTTAGAAGGGTTCTGTTCATTTTTCTTCTGCCTCTCAGGAATCAGTGTTCTTCATTCTCTCTTGTCCAGTGTTTAGGAAATGGTTGTTTTATAAATTTGTCTGTATTTTTATTTGTTTCAGGCTGCAGTATATATTTAGTCCCTGTTATTTTATCTGATCTGGAGGAGGGTGTCCACCCAGACAATGATTTAAAGCAGCTATTATAAATACATTCAAGGATTCAAACTGATACATGAACGTTAAAAAAGAACAGATACGAATCTTAAGCTGAACAGTAAAAACTATATAAAATAATAAAACAAAAAATCTAAACCTAAAAAAGTCAATATCTAAAACTTAAAAAATTAATAGCATGGGCTTAACAGCATATTGGAGATGACTAAAGAAAGAGTCAGTGAAGTTGATAAAAGATCAATAGGTATTATCCAATCTGGAGGACAGAGAGAAAAAATGTATGAAAACACAGCACAGATCCTTAGAGAGCTGTGCTACTATATCTAATAAGCCTAAAGTATGTGCAATTTGAGTCTCAGAAGGAAATTAAAGTGGAAAGAAATTAAGGGGGTGGACTACCTTCTACTATGTTCATTAGCAGCTTGGATGCTCTTCTGTGTAGTGAATATTTAGATGTTTTACCTTCTTTCTGCTGGGTTGTCTCTGTTTCCTTATTGACGTAGAAAAAAATCTTTATATTTACCGAACACAGTCATTGTGTTGGTTATATGTGTTGGAAATACCTTCTTCCACTCTGTGGTTCTCTTTTCCACTTTTACTCTGTCTTGAATTAACAAACATTTTGCATATTAATAAGGATGATTTATCTCTTTCTCCCTGCATGTTGCTGCTTTTGTGTATTGGAAGAAAATTTGCTCCTTTGATTCCTTGAAAATATTTTTCTTCTCAACATTTTATTATTTATTTTCCTACATTTAGATCTACTTTCCACCTGAAATGTGTTTTGAGTACTATGCAATGTATCCTTTGTTGAAAAGACTGTTCTTCCCCCTCTGCTCTATCATAAGTCAAGTGCCCATGGATGCAAACATCCATTCCTGCGCATTCTATTCTTTCCCAAGGGCCTATGGCCTAACATTGCACTAATACGACACTTTAAAATCAAACTGATTTTAAAATAAGTCTTGGTATCTGGTAGGGTAAGTCCTTTACTTTTATTCTTATTTTTTTCAAGGTTTCATTAGCTATTTTTATCCATCTACATTTCTATTGTGGGGGATCGGATTGGCCACCTCAAGATATGTCTCTTTGGCATGAGGATTATTTTGGGCTGGTTACTTTTAAGAAACTGCAGACAGGGGAGAACCCCTGAAAACCAAGTGTAAAAGACATTTATACTTGTGTAAAAGACATTTATACTTGTAAGGGAAATCTCCATTTGTAAAGATATCTCCCTCCCCGTAGTGGGAAGAGGGGGCTGATCTTATCTGGAGAAACTCTTATCACTGCAGAAGGCAAGGACTTAAATCTGCATAATAACCTTACTCGTGTTTACTGTGCTTTTCTGGTAACCTCCCATAACTGACTCCTCCCACCCCCAACATCCTCCTTCTTCTTTAGCTGAGGAGGGTATTTAAGCTGGCAGCCTCAGCTATTTTGCTGAGTTGCTCAGTTTTCCTGGGTTTCTGCCATGTATATATGTTATAAAGCTTTGTTTGATTTTCTCCTGTTATTCTGTCTCATGTCAATTTAATTCATAGACCAGCCAGAAGGACCTAGAAAGGGTAGAGGAATTCTCTTCCTCCCCTACACATGTAAACTTAAATTGAAGATATAAATTTTCACAGTAAAAAGTCTTTGGGATTTAAATTGTTTGCATTAAATCTTTAGATCTATTTGGGTATAGTTTATATCTTTAGAAAACTGAAAATTCCTGTTTAAATTCTACAACACTGTATATCTATAGTAAATGTTTTAAACTGAGTTTAATACTGCCCATATCAAAGGGTTAAAACACATAAATAAGCTAATGTTAAGAAGAGAGAAGTAATTAATTTCATAAATCTAATTTATGCCTTAACACAAATATATAATGTGATTTTCTTTTCAATCCAAAAGTTTATCAGCTATATTATTTTTGCTGTTTGATAATTTTTTTCTATTATGAAACAAAATTAGATCTTATTTAGAATTTTAGCACTGTGCTGCTTTGACTTACTGATTCTTCAATGATACACACATTGCACATATTTTGTTCATGTATTTAGTTTATCTGATGTGTTGTCTTTAAATTAAATGCAATACCATAACTGTTCTCGCAATTGTTGCTGCAGCTAATATTTCAATTGTCTGGCAATAAAAAAGTTTTATGGGACTGTGGAAGAAATGGCAAAATCTATTTCAATGTTTGATATTCAATTCAGTTTTTACTTTCATATTTCCATGTAATGTTCTCACTTTGCAGGGATAATTCTATCTAAAGTTTTCTCAAATAGTGAAATTAATCTAGATAATATTCTTTTGAGACTGAAAGACCGGCCATCATATCTTCTTTAGATATTTGCACATGTTATCAGATGACTTCAGATCATTATGCACATTAGAAAAGCCTTACTAATTGTTAATGAATGTGTTAACAATTGACAGATATTGTTAAAGCATGTGATTCTTATTTCGTTACATTCAGAAAGGTTGAACTATTATTTCGGTAAAGTTGGATCTTTTTTGGAAAATCACAGAGTGGCTCTGGAGATGGTCTCCTACATATCTTTAATTGCTTACATTAAAACCTATCACACTCTCCTTCCATATATTTCTCTCCACACCACTAACAAGATGAAAATTTGGCATCAATATATACTGAAAATTTAAATTTATAAAAATAGCTAATATTAAAAATATACTTACTATGTGCCTGGTACAGATCTAAGCACTTAGCATGTATTAATTTGCTTAATTCTCACAGAAATCCATTTGGATAGCAGTCACATTATCAGATTATCAATTCTACTTAACAGATGAGGAAATGGAGACAGGCAGAGCTAACATAATTTCCCCAAGGTCACTCAATTTGAAAATGACAGGGGCATGACTCAAACCCAGATGGTCTGGCCCCAGAGATAGCACTCTTATTCTTTATTTTCTACTAGCTTTCTTAAGTTTTAAAGTACATTAATGGAAACACAAAATCCTGTTGTTACGTTGAAATGCAAATAATAACATAGCGTATTGGGAATTGGCAGCAACTTTACTATTACTTTTTTGTAATACTGGAGTATTGAACATGTCGTGGATAAGTCTTATCTTGGGATAAAAACGTTTATGTTGTGTATTTTTACTGTACGCCTACAATTTCGAGAGAGACTATCTTAATTAGGAATTGATTTTAATAGATGTACACTGATCATCTTGGTAAAGAAGAAAATAACTAGCTATTTGAACCATATTTTTTTGTCCCATCATGCTACGCATTTATGCCATACCAACTTTTGAAGAATACAATGCTATTAAATGGAATACTCTGGTTCATAATTATGCTAAAAACTGATAGCTGCAGCTTTGCCCTCAAGTTACAAAAAAACTGGTTGAATAGTGAAAAGTGGGTTATTTGATATATCAATTTATATTTAAAAACATATTTTTACTAAATTGAGTTGTTTTTGTTCTTAAATTATTAACATACATGTTTATATAGCTAGAGCTTCATTTATCCATTGCTCTCAAACTTGATAACTGAGTTTAAAATGTCTGTTTTTCAAGCTATAGGAAATATCTAATTCAGTGCTTTATGATGAATCACAAAGCGCCTATAAGTTATAAAATATTATCCATAACTATTGCTATATTCTTTCTAAAATCTAATTTACATAAGATTGAACCAAATACAACCAGAGACACTGAATTGATATTGACTGAAAGGTGGCATGATAGTGAGGAAATAGCTTTGAACTTAGAGTACATGAGATTTTGATTGCAGTCTTAGTTCTGTAAATATATTTCTGTGGACTTGAGAACCATCACTTGAATTCTCTGACCCTCCATCTTCCTGTTCAATGAAAGACCTCAAAGAAATACTATCTATAGTCACCCCAAAATCTAAGCCATTATGATGTGATATTCTACATTTCCACAGGGTTTTGTTTCCATATCTGGTTCTTAGAGCACCAAAATGAATTTCTTTGTTCCCCTTACTAAAACAAGAGCAACCAAATATTGTTTATGTCATGTGAAATATTTAAGCTCAAACTGAATAGCTGATTAATGTCTTTGATAAAGCCATCATCCTGTCATTTAACTGGAATCTCACTGTCAATGAACCTGTGTGTAATCTGCATCACCGTGATCACAGTCTCTATCATACAAAACCTGAGAAATCATCTCAAATTTATTTCTCATTTTTGAGTTACTAAGTCTTGTCAATTCTTCATTCCATACCAGTAGGTACCTTTTCCATGCCAGTTCTTTGTGTCACCTTCCATATCTGCTCATGCTTCAAATACTGTATTATATTGTATCAGTCTTCCCTCTATCCATCTTCCATTCCACTCTGTCAAAACCACCCAGCTAAATTCCACTTTTGGAATTTTAATACTTTTCATAAAATCCAAAATCTGACATTTTCTTTTCTTTTCCTTTAGGAAGACTAGCCCTGAGCTAACATACGCTGCCAATTGTCCTCTTTTTACCTAGGAAGATTGGCCCTGAGCTAACATCCATGCCCATCTTCCTCTGCTTTGTATGCAGGACAGCTGCCACAGCATGGCTTGACACTCCGTGCGTAGGTCCGCACCCAAGATCTGAACCGGCAAATCCTGGGCTCCTGAAGCAGAGCACATGAACTTAACCACTGTGCCACCAGGTTGGACCCCAAAAATCAGACATTTTCATTGTCTGTCCTTCAGCATTTCTTCTTTAGATATCTTATTATCTTGGATCAAGCACACAAATAAGATTTTTAAAATTTTAACATATATTAAAGGAATATAGATGTTTAGAATATGTACGACAGTAAAATAGTAAACACACGTACATTTTACAGTAATTTATGATACAAATTGCATCAAGTTTTTATTAATGTGCCATCTTGGAAATTACCGTAGTCTCTGCTGGATTTACATTTAAGATGATCATTTCATGATCACTTTCAGAGTGATCAACTCAGCAGGTTTTTAATAAGCTACAAACTTTATAAAACCCACTTTCTACAGAAAGTCTATTGCTTTTAGAAAAAAAGGACAACTAATATAAATGATTATTTTACTCCAAAAAAACTAGAGTGATTTTTAATTTCAAAACTTATATTAATGATGTCTGCTGAATGAGAACTATTTCTTTCAACACATAAAATAATTTGATCTTAAAGTTATGTTAAAAATATCAAAGAAGAGTCATTTATTTTCTTAATGATGCAGTAGGGTTCCATGTTCTGTGTGTTTATAGGTATGAATAATCTTAATGTTGAATTTCCAAGTGATGGGGATTTTAGAGATAAATATATGCACCCAAATTATACACATTATAAAGAGTTACGTGTTTTTTCAAGTCACTACTTTTTTACCTTTAAGAATAGACCATAGTAACTTCTCAATATATCACCCAAACAAAGTAATGGTATAGAAAGCCTTAGCACTCCATACCTATTTGCAAATTTTAAGTTAATAGCTTCATATTTTTAAATTAAATATGAACAAATAATTTGAGAACTTACCATGTGTAAGATAACATGCTGGAAAAAATTGGAAGTTGACAATGTGTTTTCAAGATCTGACACAGAAGTATAGTATCCTTACAAAAATTACGTAAAATTGGAAACCGTATGCCCATTTCAGCACCTTGAAATTTTTCTGTGAACATTGAAAACAGAATTAATTATTGCTAATGATTTTTAGAAAAACATATATTTTCCAAAAGATTTCTTTAAACTAGCTGCTCATTTTTTTTGTGATTTTATAGAAGCCTTATGTGTGCTTTACATTTATACCCTACATAGTTTGGCTATTTTCAATGTAAATGATGAAGTAATTATTTTATGATTTAGGTTATGTTTAATTGATTATATTTGAAACCAAAAAAGAACGTTTGTTATATACTTGCCTATTTAATTATATCAAACTTTCAAAGCTACTAGTAGTGTTTGATTTATAAAAGTCTCCCAAATATTCTAGTTCTTTATTCAGCCATCTCAAAAACAGAACATTATCTATGGTCATAGCACATATTGGGAGCCTAATGAGTAGATAGTAATAATTGCTACGTAAACTTATTTGGACAGAAACATTTTTTTCCTTGCTTTTACACTACATAGAAAGGAGGAAGAAATTGAAGAACAGATATACATTAATGAATAAGTAAAATTGCATCACATGCAGGATATTGTATGTAATAAATCTTGAATTTACAGAGTAAAGAAAGGTAGAAAGTGAAATGAGCCAGAGCAAAATTAGGGCTTTCTATTTAATTGTAGAATGCCTGGAACATATTTGACATGCTGGGGATAAGCCCTAGTAAATTTAAAGATTCTTTCCCTTGTCTATAATTTTCCAGGTGCAAGTTTCCAGGTTCAAAAAGCACAGTGAAGTGAAATGTACTTTGCTAAACACCAATGTACTTTTCAACAGTTTAAGCATTGCCAGATCATAGCACCTGGGATTTCTGTGCCAAAGAATTATTTTTGCAGGGAAGTAATGAGTGTTGGTCCTATAGTCCTTCAGTTTCTGTTGCTTACGAATTTCTCAGCATTTAGTAGGACCAAAGAGGCTGACTTAATTTTCACCTCTCGGTCATTTTGGTACTACTTTGATACAGTGTTTTTTGTATTCAGAGAGTACATACATACGCACAGTTTAGGTGTACAATTAAATTAACATTTATTTAGAACTAAAATCAATTTCTTTTCTTTCATTTGAGTTAAGTACTTCAATGGGTAAATACTTTTGAGAAAACATGGGTGACATTTTCTGAAAACTCTAACAGCCAAAAACGGTCATCTTTTCTCTCATAAATTTAACCAGATACAAAAATCTAGGGTCACAGATTGTTTCTCTCAGATTTTTATAAGTGTTTGTTCATTCTTTCTTACCTTTCAATACTGTAGATGAGAAGTCTGTGAACAGCTATTACTCAGTCTTTTTAGGTAAAAACAAGTTCTCGTTCTCTGAAAGTTTTGTATCTCACTCACAAAAGTTGTTACTAATGTATACAATTTTAAATATTTATTTTCCCTTAAAAAATAAGGGCTTTAAAATAATTCTGTGGAGCCAGCCCTGATGGCCTAGTGGTTAAAGTTCAGTGCTCACCGCTTCAGCAGCCCAAGTTTGCTTCCCGGTCCTGGAACCACAGCCCCATTTGTCAGTTGCCATGCTGTGGTGACGGCTCACATGGAAGAACTGGAACGACTTACAACTAGGATGTCAACTACGCACTGGGGCTTGTGAAGCAAAAGAAGAAAGATTGGCAACAGATGTTAGCTCAGGGTGAATTTTTCCTTGTAAACAAAATAATAAAATTAAATAAAAAATAAAATTAAAAAATAACTCTGTGAAAGCTATCTTTGAATCTGAGTTTCTTCCACATTTAAAATTTTGAATAATGTTTTGTTCTTTCTGTTAGTAATCTATTAGCAAAAAAATGCAACGTAACTAATTGTATGATTGCTCCTATTAATATGCTTTTATTAATGTAACAAAATTATGATTTTGTAAATCATAATTACTATAGTAACATATTCAAGAGAAATGATGAAACCAAAATGTAATTAGGAAATGAAATGTGGATGGATTACTTAATCTTTAAAAAGTTACAATATAATTTTGAATGATGTGGTGAACACTCTTTTTACATTAATTAATGGTTATTGAAAGCCAGGTGTCACATTCCAGGCACTGAATGTAAGACAGCAGTTCATAAAAGAAGGTCTCTGATCTCAGTGTTTAATATCCAAGTGGGAAGAGATGGTGCATAAACACATTAACGACACCACCACCAACAAAATATATTTTCATGTAGAAACAAATAATTGGGAGCAGCTAATGTTTTTCTAGAAGAGGAATTTTATCATATACAAGCATAAGTGATATTTGGGGGTTATATGATTTCTAACACAATTGAAGCATAAAGGAGATTTGCTGGATGGACAATAAGTAAAATATCCTTTTAAGTGAAAAAGAAAAATGTGTTTTTTGAATGAAACAATAATATATTGATTTTTCGTTTTATTTTTCTTTCATGTGTTATATGTTTTGAGAGACAAAAATTTTATTAATTAGTTTAGCTAAGAAGCAAAGAAACAGAACTATTATAATTCTTTCAATTATGATCTCAGGGCCTTTTCTTCAGTTTACCTACAGACAAACAACCTCCTTAGGAATATACTCTGGTTGGACACGTTAGTATGATTACAGTGTACAGTAGAGATCTGGGAAAAATAGCTCAAAATGCAGGCAATTAATTCATTCACACTTAGTCTTATCACTTTTAGCATTGTGGGGGAGGGCAGTGGGATGTCTGAAATACCTTTGCCTATAATGATTTCCTGCCTATATTTTTGACAAGGTATGGGTAAAAGTTTAAGTGAAAGTATTCTCAATAAAAAACCCATAAATGTGGTAAAATTTTGAGTCCAACTCTTATAATATAGCATCTGCATAAATAGTTGCGTTTTTATTATGGGTTTACTTAAAAAATACATTTAAAGGCCATAATTTAAAGATAACAATTTTGCAATTGTTAGCTCGAAATGTAACTAGATAGTAGATGTTTATTTTACTAAATCTTAATTGGAATTATAATGAATGGAATTAATTCAATATCATGTCTGTCACCGTCTAACTAGATGCTGAATGTCACTTCCTTTGGACATGTTGAATATTTACTAACTGCACAAGTTTGGACCTGAGACTTGATTGAAAGACACTGTGACTTTCCACTACATCACTGTTATCATGCAGATAGCAGTGACATGAGCATGGCATCAGCCACCTGCTTGAAGACAAAATGGGGCCAATTGGCACACGTACAACATAGGCGTTTTAAAGTTCATTAAGAAAGAGCTGGAAAGCAGCAGTAATTTTCCCTGATAAAAGTCCCTTGGTCTTTTTAGAGGAAATGTCTTTAATTGTATCTAGCAGTTCAAATGGACCACAAACCACTATAGTATATCAAGTCTCTATACAATCTTACTACTGTTTAAGTTAGCATTTTCATTACTTCTAATTTAGTTAATTACACTTTACGTACCTAAATTCCCATGGCAGTTTTCATTGGATGCAACAGTTAATTGCCTTGTTCCAAAGAGGCATTATTGTGAGCTGTTAAACAGCACTGTTCTTAGTTTCGGAATGGTTGCTTTCATTCTTGCTTTGAATGGATTCCTGGGTCAGTGTCTAAGAAGCCATTCAAGAGAATAGAATATATATGTTCTAATTCAGTTCTGGTATTTTTATTGTGTCAATTATGATTTATACTACAATTATCACGTTTTTTCGTATTAAGATAATCTAAATTAAATTTCTGTATTTTCTGTTAATTTGGAACGTAAGTGTATGGTACATATGTGTGTGGACAAATAACTGTAACAAATGAGCAAGGAATTATATAAGAAATGAAAGTTCATTAGTAAATTATAATATTGAAATTAAGCAGAATATATAGCAATGATAATCCCACACAAGTTATATTTATGACATGTCAAGTGTAAATAGGACACATTTCATGTAAATGATGAAAATTTCGCTTCAAAAAAAATTAGAAACGGGAGGGAGTCGGGGGAAGGCAATAAGGGCAAAGGGGCACGTATGTGTGGCAACAGATGGAAACTAGAATTTTGGTGTTGAACATGATGCAGTCTATACAGAAGTCAAAATATAATGATGTACATTTAAAATTTACCCAGTATTATAACACAATGTGGCCTCAATAAAATAACATAAAAACTAAAAACAAAGTATTTTGGGAGTCAGATGTAGAGGGGAAAAAAAGGAACTATGTTAAAAAAAAAGTCACTTTTAAGATCACTCTTAAGACCCCTTAACCCACATTGATGTGACAAATGGTCTTCTCCACCCCTTTAGCAGTTAGTGTGTAGGAACATAGGAATGGGGAGACCATAAATTTTGGAAGTCTTGACCACAAGCTGATACTTGGCTTCTTTCTCCAAAGCTCCCAGCCATTCCAGAGAGTAGCATCAGCACTTGCTTCCCTTACCAGCACCATAAGGCACTGTTTTCTTGGTGCCTGGGCCACAGGTTTCTACAAACACAGTGAAAAGAGGAGGATGACAACTTCAGATACATATTAAGGAGAAAATGCTATTTTGTTTGAGTTTCTAGCAGCTGCCCTATGGCATCTCCAAACTGCAAGATGAGAAGTGCATTTTCTGCTGTCCCAACTCTAACTACCATCTTTGACGTCAGCTCCCGTGACAAATTTAATAACCAACCACCAATCATCCTTACTTCCAGAGCAGCTCTTTCTCCTCTCATATTCTTGCTAATTAATTTCAAATTAATATGGAAACCTTTACCCCAGCATTCAGACAGTGAGCTATCCCTCTCTCTCCAACCTTATCTACTACCACTTTTATGAAAGCACAAGACGTTCTCTGATCTTCCAAGCAAGAAGTCATCATTGTTTTTTCTGACTCTGTTGTTGTTTATTTATATATTTCATAATATTTGCCAGTCTTCTATCTTTTATTATTTTTGCGTAAATTTTATTTCTCTTCCTAGATTATAAACTCTCACAGGTCAAATACTTCCTCATTTCATTTCTCCTAATAGTCAATGAATCATATTAATAAATGCATGATTGAATACCTTTTTCAAATGTATTTAAGAGATTATTTAACTGCATGCTTCAACCAAACCATGCACTAAATTCTAATGCCAGCAATAGACTGTTTTGTGAAATGTATATAACCCTATATGACTATCATCTTTTGGACACTGAGTTTCTCTTTCTAAATAATACTGGATTCAGCAATTATTGGCCTCTTACAGGGTAAAGAAATTCACTCAAAAGCATTATTTTACTAATTGTCTTGTTGGGTAGGGATGGGTTTATAGCCAAAAACAAATGATTCAGGTCAAAAACCAAACTGAGAAGTCTGTTTAAAGCAAACATTTTCCTTGGCCACGTTAGCATGACTTGCTCTCCTTCTTCCTCCCGGGCTAACTTAGGTTGGGTTTCCTGGGAAACTGACTCAGAGAAGGAGGCTATTTTTCAGGAAATATGCTGGTGAGTACTTTCTGAAGAAGAGAAAAAACTGGGCAAAGAGAGAAATTGAACTGCAATTCAGCCCCAATAAAGGTTTCAGCTGATCCAAAATCCTTCTTGAATTGGGATGTCCCTTTAGAGTTGTCCTAAATTGAAGCAAAGGGAAAGAGATTTTGTACTCCCAGTTCAGTCATCCCAAAGAGCGGTACGGCCTTAAGTGAAGGAGCTCTTTTCACCAAGAAGCAGTACCCAGGAAAGACTCAGCAGCCAAATCTCTTGGCAGCTGAAGAAGAGTGCCTAGGTTCTGAAGCAGCGATTAAGTAGCACACCACAGCATCTAGAACATGAGTTCCCCCATACCCACATAAATCCTCCTCACATCTCCAGTCTTCACTCCTTCCAGGTTTTTGAAACCTGAGTTTACCTGCATCTCCATCAATTCCACAAAGGGAAAAGCCCCCTCTCTTTGCAGTTCACCACAGCAAGTCTCACCTCTCCCTTCAAGTTGGGAATGACCACTAGGACGATGATAACACTTTAGAAAAAACCCTTTGTCTAAAGACACTCTTGGTGGGTAGTAAAGATTATAGCTAGCAAATTACATTTCCTCTTTTAGGTATGGAAAATTCTCCACAAACTCGGATTTCATTTATTTAAAAACTCCGCTAAACATGATTTATTCCTTTGGATATAAATATAAAACTAACTTAGACAAAAAATGGATCTTAAACTTGCACCCTTTTTTGCATCTCCATGTGGGAAAGAAGCCTAGATATTTCGAAGAGAGTCTCTGGGATAGCAACAAGACTTAGTCAATGACTTTTGTATGAGTGACAAAGCCAAAATAATGAAATATAACACTAGCCTATTCAGGAAACTCATTTTCCTGAAAGCTTAAATATTTATTTATATTTACATCATTAGAAATTGGAAAGGGAAATCTCAAATTTGTTTTAGCAAAGTAAAGTTGTAGAGGAAAATTATTTATTGAACTAGATAATGTCTCCTAGTATTAGGTTAGTTCAGATAGTATGCACATGAAGCATTTCTACGTGGAAGCAGTAAAGAATGCCCCAGAAGATTGCCTTTCACAAAATGTCAGATATAAACAAGTCCAGAAATATCAAGGCAGAAATTTAGGCACTCGCCTACTTACATAAGTGTGCTGCTAACATCATTACTTGAACTAAATACTGTCTTTAGTGGTGAGTTAGAGCAGATTCCGATTTGTCTCTTCCAAGGGATGAGCTAAATAAACCACTTCTTGAGAGAAATTTGCTCTTGGTTACCTGCACTGTTTCTGTCCATTTCTTTTTTCAAATTTGTTGTGTGTCTCTTTTTTTTTTCAAGCTAGAAGGCTAATTTAACCCTGAATACTTTAATGTAGCACTCAGCACAAATGTCTACTAAGTGGTCCCTTAGGTAGACTGATCCTGCTCTTTTGTGGATGTACTCAACCTTGCTTTTTCTTTGTGAGACACGGCCTTTTGCTTTCCTATTCCTTGATATCACATTGAACACCCAAGAGTAAATGTTTAGTCCCAACCATCTGGCTCTCATTTTCTAACAAATAACAAAGCACACTTCCCTTTTGATTCTCTTTTGAGGTTAGAAATATTTAAATTTTCTAGTATACATAGCCATTAATTTGCAATAAAATGTACTCTAAGAGTTTACTTAAAATAATTACTTGTATTTATACTCCTATATTATATTAGTTCATATTATAAAATGTATTCAACAACTTCAGAGGCAGGGCTAGAGACAACTATTTTGCCTTATGTGCTTCAGGGGTGTGTGCGTGTGTGTGTGTGTGTGAAGAGTAACAATTATTTGCACTATTAAATTTCAAATCTAATATATATAGCTATGATTTTCAGGACCTAAACAGTGTTAAAATTACTCCCTTATTTAAGAATCAGTTTGTCATTATATTTAATTTATCTTGATTCACTTTTTTAACTACCTCAGTGTAACCTGAGTATCAAAAGAAGGCCTTACCAGCATTTGGGACAAACAAGGTTTCATTAATATCAATACCCTAATTCTGTTTTCCAAATTTTTCATAGTGGATCAAATATTGTCCTGCAAAAATAGCTATCTATCTGTACATATTTCACCATAAATGAGAGTATTTGTTGCAGACCCCAGAGGGCCATACTTGCACCCATAAATCCATCTGCTCTGCCACTAATTGTTTCTTTTCAAAATGCTCTGCCACTGCTGCACTCTACACCTTTGGACAAGACTCGAGTTCACTGAGTTATCTTGTAGCTTTAGTACTTTTGATGGTCTTTGTTGAGTGACACAGCTGCTGGTCAGTTCTGCTCTGCAAGGGCCTATGAATACTTTGAGGGGTAAATTTCTACTGATTTACTCCAGCCATACTATTAAAACTCAATATTTGAAGCTTCTCAACAATCATAAAATGGGAATACTTCATTCAGGGTTAAGCTCACTGGTGGTTGTCAGGGGGATTAAGATAATGTTTCAATAGCAAGATTGGTTTGGCACTGAAATATTGAGTTTATTGAGAGAGTTATGTCAGTACATACACACACACACACACACACACACACACACACTCTCTCTCTCTTTCTCTCACAACTCCTGTCTTTGCTAATGTGAACACTCTGGCTCATGTTGGTGGATAAGCTGTACTGTGGTACATGAAGTCACAGCTTCACGTCAACTTCCATGACTCACTGTGAATACTCAGTATTCCTTTGATAAATTCTCTTTCAGGGACTGTGTCCAGACAATTTGACTGCTTTCAGATCCATTCCTCACTCTGCTCATACTCTGCTCTTTATGAGGCAGGGAGATGGGGAGGCTGACACCTGAAAGTTTGGGTTTCACAAGTCTCTTTGTAAGTTGGCTTCCAGCTGGATTCAGCCAATGAAAGGTATTAGCAATGTACGGCAAGAAAATATACTGCTCATTTTCCTCTATTACTACTTTTTATTACCATTTGTTTCCAAAATGCAGGGTCTTATGGAGCCACCTAAATTGTTCAATATTTGGTACTTTGCTTTTTGCTTCCCCATTTCTAAAATTTCATTAGCAATTACATCCTCTTGAGTACCTCGTGTATCATGGAATGGAAAATTATTCTCAATTTCTTTCCTCCACTCTTTAACTTTTTCTCAAAGAATTCAATTACCTGTTGCATATATCATTAACAACCTTAACCATTTTGAAAAATAAAACCAACAACAACACCACAAAGTGAATTTAAGTACCCATACTCTCATTAAAGAGCATTCCGCTTTCAAAGACTATAAAGCCCTTAACACTCAGAGTCAGACTCTTCCACTTGGAGCAGCTGGCAGAGTTTAGCATGAAGGTGTGCTGTGACACAGTTGTCTCCTTCTGTTCCAAACTGGGATGGGAAAGAGGTTCCCTCTCTATGATCAGATGTACAGTTTTGTTGCATGACTTCCAGATGGAGAGAAGCCAGCAAATATGTTCAGATAGTATTTTTGACTTGCTTAGGAGGCTCCAGAGCATTTCTTTCAAGGAGTAGTTCCAAATGCCATTAAACTGGTCATAGACATTTATCCTCACTTAATGATACCCAAAGTGCCAGAGGCTTGCTGCAGGTTTTTGTTTCCACCCATGTTATAAGCATGTCTGGAAGATATGAAAATGAGATGAGGGACTATAGATAATTTTTTCCCATCCATATTAGAAGAATTCATTTTGCTGTCTATGTAAGTTAGCTTTTGATGCATATCAATCATTTAAAATAAACATTTATTTAGGCCACATTTTTGCACCCTGGAAATTTGGGCTGGCTTCAGGTAGGCGATATGTCTGCTCTAGTCCCGGTTCAGCTAATCTCATTTGAGGATGACTCATGCATCTGTCAGCTACCAGGACAGCTGGGGCCTAAATGACTATAGACTGGGACACTCAGATCTTCTCCACATGGCCTCTCATCCTCCAGCATGCCATCTTAATCTCATCCACATCATGCTTCTCAGGGTTCCAACAGCATCAAGACCCAGTGTACAAATTCTTGTCAATCCTTTGCTTGTGCTGTATTTGCTAACATCCCATTGGTTGAAGGAAGTCACACGACCTGCACAGACTCAATGTGAGAGGAAAAATCAAAAGGCCTGACTAAAACGAAGGGGATGTTTTGTAGCCATTTTTGCAATCAACAACAAAACATCCCTAAAGTTAAAAATGATTGATATTCATGAGTCTTACTGTACAATGAAACCTAATTTTGTTCTGTTTCTAAGAAGGAAGCTAACATTCTTCTTATAAACCAACTGGGAAACAGACGTCCTACATCCTCTGTCCTTCTCTCTGAAAGATTTGTTCTTTCACTTTTTGTCTCTACTCCCTTGTTGTTGAACATGTTGAGTGTACATTCAAATCCAAATCCTATCAGAAGAAATAGAACAATCTTTAACTAAGAGATTTCTATCTTTTATATAATCAAATTCATTAAACCACCTCCCTTTCCTGAGCAAAGATCATTTTCTTGACAAGCTAACAAATTTGTGTCTACTGAATACTGTATCGTATTGACTGATTTCTCAGCACATTCTGTCTTTTCGTAGTCCACATTCTTACTAGTTTCCCCCTACTTTTGTCACTGTTGCATCTGAGTTTATGAAACTTTTGTTATGCATTTTCGTCTGTTACTGTTTGTGCATAAATACCTGTGCAGTCTATCTGCCCTCTCAATTTATTCTTCAGGTAATGGGCCTTAGCATTAGGTTGTTCTCTAAACACACTCAACTTCAGACACCATATACCTCCACCTCCACTCCAGTGGTTTAAATGTAGCGTGTTTCTCCCAAATCTTTTCGCTGCTCTATTTCAATACTTTCGTGTGAAAAAATGAGGTTTTGACTATTATTGATGCTATTTCTTTTGGCACACTACAGCAAAATAATAATGAAGTGTAAAAACAGTTTTAATAATGTTTTTGAGATATCCAGACATGAGCATAGAAAAGTAAGCTTCTGTCCGAATTACAATTAGATGTGTGATGACAGCGAAAAATCAAAGGTCAGCTATATTGGTTGTCTCTTTCTCTGATAGATTAACTATGTCTGTGACATCACTTTACCCTCTCAAACTGATATACATTTGACAATTGCAAAATTGTGACGTTTTGAGAAAGATATTTAAAAAGATAGACCCTTATCAAATCTGCTAGTGTCTGCTGAGGTTTTAAGCAAACGCAGTGTAATTAAAATATAGATGAAAGCATCTAGTTATTTTCTGCTCAAATTAGGAAAAAAGAAACTGAAACAGAAATATTAAGTTCTCATATCTGCTAAGTGTTTAATATGAGTAATTTCATTAGGTCAGAGGGAGTCCTGTACAGTGTCTGATGTATCAAAAGATAGACCATTGGTTTTGGGCAATTGAATGAGACAGCTATATAACTTGTAGTAATCATGCATTTCATGTAATTCATGCAGGAGTAGGATTATATCAGTTACTGCAATTAAAAATTAACCTTGCCTGACTTAACAAGCAAAATTATGTGATCAATTTTGTAGGAAATTTATCTCTTATTCCATCTGAAAATTATCTCTATAACTATCAGAATTTTTACTTTTTATTTGACCAGCTGATATTCCAGGAAAAGAGGGGTTTGGAAACTAAATATAAGGCGAGACAGCCTTTTAAAGAAATCAGTAGTGGTTTTAAATTTAATTTAAGTTCAGGTTAAAGTAACCAATGCCTTAAAATACTTCATCTCTAGTTATTTTCATTATTGATATACTTACTACAATGCTGAATGGCCAAAGATTCTAGGATCAGAATTTGGTTAGATTCAATAGAATCTGTACCTTTATATATTATGAACCACAGCTTAAGTATTTTGGATATTGAAAAAATGCCTAACATACCATCCAAGCAGAGAAACCAGAATTTCTATTGGAAAAAAATTCATATTGGATATCTGTAGAAAATTTTCATGTGGTCATTACAGAAGAAAAGGCAGTGTTTGACTTCCTTACACTTTATCTCTCTTTAGCATTATTTTATTTTTAATTATGTTGTTGGGGATTGGGATTTCCAAGGCTTAGAGCTGCTTAAGGCTTTCTGTGGCCTCACCCCAAACTTCTTTCTAATTCTAAATATGCTGCACCCCTCCATGCCTTCATGCATTTGTATACTTGCTCCCTCTGAATAGTCTATCTTTATTTCCTTCCTTTATCTGGAAAATGTTTATTTAACCTCAAAGATCCAGTTCAAGTAGTGAAGTCATCCTTGACTATCTCTGCTCTATTTCTGTAACACACCATTTTACGATAAAAATTAACAACTTAAAATACAATTGATACTATAATTATCTGTTTTTCATATCTAGATCCTTCAGTTGACTGAATGCAATTGCTCGACAATAAAGTTTCATTTCTACAGGGCTGGCCTCATGGCGTAGAGGTTAAGTTCGTGTGCTCTGCTTTCGTGGCCCCAGATTTGCAGGTTTGGATCCCAGGTGTGGACCTAGCACAGCTCGTCAAGCCATGCTGTGGTGGCATCCCACATAAAATAGTGGAAGATTGGCCCAGATGTTAGCTCAGCAACAATCTTCCTCAAGCAAAAAGAGGAAGACTGGCAACAGATGTTGGTTCGGGGCCAATATTCCTCACAGATACATCAAAATTTTGTTTCTATGACAGCCTAAGTGACTGTGCATAATGACAAAAAATATATGCTGAATGAATAAATACATGAATGAATGAATGAATTAATAACTGAATAAATGAAATTTGAAAGGACAAATACATACATAAATAAATGAATAGATAACATGAAATTAGAAATTTAAATAATAGATCAAATTATTAGTTTAGGCTATATTAGTTTATTTCCTTTTTCCATTTTTTATTTTAAAAAAGGAAGATGAAGGGGCTGGCCTAATGGCACAGCAGTTAAAGTTTGCACATTCTGCTTCAGTGACCTGGGGTTCACCAGTTCAGATCCTGGGTACAGACCTACATACTGCTTATGAAGCCATGCTGTGGCTCAGGCATTCTACATACAAAATAGAGGAAGATGGGCACAGATGCTGACTCAGGGCTAATCTTACCTAAAAAAAACAAAAGTTAGATGAAGTTAAAGGAATCCTAAATTAGAAGTTTCTTTAACATTCTTTGTTTCTCATGATGTCTATTTTATTACCCATACATCCTCTTTAGATCATAAGAAATAAAATAAGTAAAGATAAGCAAAAAATAATTTAACATTTAATCAATTATTGAAATGAAATTTTCAACATGTGTGCATGCTTTTTTGTGTGTGTGTATGTATATGCATATCTATATCTTAATATATTCAGTAAATCCGAGCAGAGAAATCTATAGAAACACAATGAGAGAAAAAAGGACAATCACATGATTGTGAAAGGTTATTATTATACCATACACAGTGTTACAATGCTGGTTATACTATAAAACAAGAAAGGTAAATTTATCTTATTATCACTGTTTTCCTGCATATCTGTCCTTTATGAAGAGAAATATGTGTAGAGAAAATATGATTTTGCTAAAAGGCAAGTTTTGAATTGAATATTAGAAGGTGATGAAACGTTTCCTTTTTTTAATGAAAGTAAAAGTGTGTAGAGCAGTTCTTGGCTTTTAATTCCACCTCAGCCTAAATCTGCTCACGTACAAACCTGGCTTGTTGACTGAGTTGTTTCATTAACAATATGAAATGAGACATGCGAACCACTTGGGAAAACAGAGAGATTTAGAAGCAGAGTAAATTCAAAGAGATGATTTGAAGGTTATATGGTAAAAGTTCAGCTTCTCTGACTAATTAGGGCTGTTGGGACTATTATAATGTTTAGTTTCTAGGTCAAATTAAGTTTAGTGGCTTATTCTTTATGAAAAATAAAGTTAATAAATATTTTACAATACAATTATTTTCCCTTGGTAGTCTGTCACCGTTTATTATTTCCTTTTCCTTTCTCTCTCCCTCTTTCTTTTTTGGCAAACAGAAGAGCAGATGGTTAAAAATTAGAATAAGTTGAACTATTAAATTTGCATATTTTGAATTTCCATTTTAAGAAGTTTATTTAATAAATTTTATTATGAAATATCACTTAAGTGCTGATTTTATGATTAAGACCTAATTAAATTACCAGTCATAAATTCTTTGACTTTCAAAAGTCTTTTATCAAATAAAAATAGGTTGTACTCAATAAGGGAATTAATACTCAATAGGAGAATTAAACCCAGAATTGTTTTACCTAACAATTTTACATCCACAGCTGACACTCTAGCAAAATTACCTCACTGGTTATGATCAGTGAACATTATTTTGATTCCACCATGCGTGTTTACGTTATTTTCATGTGGTTTGTACATTCCCAATTTCTCAGTCATTCTATTTCTTTTATTTTCTGATACTTCTATTGTGTCAGTGATCAGGCATACAGAAAAGGACGTAAAACATAAATATGCAGTTTAACAAATTATATTAAAGCAAACACCCATGTAACAACCTCCTGGGTTAAATATCAAATATTGTCAGAAATCCAGATTTTACCTACAGTCCCTGACAGATCTTAACAGCCTCTCCACCAGGCAAACGTAATCACGGCATGTGTTTAACCACCTAAATGTGCATCCTTATACAATGTAGTTTTTGTTTCACCTATTTGAAACTTTATAAAATGAAATTATACAGATGTAGTCTTTCTGTGTCTGGCTTCTTTTCCTCAACACTTACTCAAGGGTTTTGCACTTTTTTCTATCTATCTTGTTGTGTTTTTTCAATCTTTCCAGAGGTCTGTCAGTTTTATTAGTTTTTGTTTTTTTTTCAAAACACTATCTTTTAATTCTATTGATGTTTTATAATGTGTGTTTCTTTTCACCTAATTTCTTCTATGTTCTTTAAGATTTTATTCCTTCTGCATTCTTTTCTAAAATTTCACTTTTTTAACTCTTTGAAAAACATTCTTATTTTATAAGTTCCCATCCCCTAATATTTGCATTGTAGTCTCTGAAGTTTTCTTTACATACTTAATTAACTGCATCCAAATTTTTACATGTAGTATGTTTATTATAACTCAATTCCAAATATTTTCTAATATGCATTATTATATCTTCATTGACATATGTATTAAATTTAAATCTATCTCTTAATTTCAAACTATATATGAATATTTTATGAATAAGATTATGTTAATTTTCTTGCACAAATTTATAGTCTTGTCATCCATTATTACTAATTTCTAATTCTTCCCTTCCATTCCTTGTATCACTCATTATTTTATTATTATAGGGTACCCATACTACTCATGAAGTAGTATAGTGTTATTTGAAAATAGACTTTTATTAGTTGTAAACATATATTGCAAACTCTAGGATAACCACTAAAAAAAAGTAAAAAGAAAACAATGTATAAGTGATATGCTAAGAAAGAAGGGAAAATAAATCATATAAAATGCTCTACTAAAACCACAAAAGGCAGAAAAAGAGTGGGACACAAAATAAGAACAAAGAACAAAGGCAACAAATAGAAAACATTAATGAATATAGTAGATATTAATCCAACTATAGTAATAATCACATTGAATATCAATGGTCTAAATGCACCAATTAAAAGAGATTGTCATAGTGGATCAAAAAACAACCCAACTATATATCATCTTCAAGAAATCCACTTTAAATCTAAAGATTTACATAAATTAAAAGTAAGTGGATAGAGAAAAATATGCCATGCAAAAACTATTGAAAAGAAAGCAAGAGTAGCTATATTAATTTCAGAAAAATAAAACTTGAAAACAAAGAGTTATCAGGGATAAAGAGGGCATTACATAATGATAAAAGGGTCAGTTCTCCAAGAAGACATCACAATTCTTAAGTGTATGTGCCTAAGAACAGATTATCAAACCACATGAGGCAAAGCTGACAGAACTGCAAAGAGAGATAGAGGATTCCACTATCATGGTTGAAGACAACAACACCTCTCTGTCAGAAATGAATAGATCTAGCAGGCAGAAAATCAGTAAGGACGTAGTTGAACTCAATAGCATCATTGATCAATTGGATCTAATAGAAATCTATAGACTTTATCCAGAAACACCAGAACCATTCTTCTTTGACTCACATGGGATGTTCACTAAGATAGACTACATTATAGCCCATAAAACACACCTTAACACATTTAAAGAAATAGAAATCATACATTAAGTGCATTCAGACCACAAAGGAAGTAAACCAGAAATTAATAAGTGGTTAAGTTCAGTCATTACACTTCAGCTGCCTGGATTCGGTTCCCAGGTGTGGACCTCATTGGCACCACTCACTGGCAGCCATGCTGTGGTGGTGACTCACATACAAAATGGAGGAAGATTGGCACAGATGTTAGCTCAGGGCAATTCTTCCTTAAGCAAAAAAAACCAAAAAAAACCAGGAAGATGGACAACAGATGTTAGCTTAGAGTGAATCTTCCTCAACAACAACAAAAAAGTATAGGGAGAGTAAACAATACACTTAAAAATAACACATAGGTCAAAGAAGAAATCTCAAGAGAAACTTAAAAATATCTTGAATTAAATGAAAATGAAAACAGAACTTATAAAAATTGCAGAATGCAGTGAAAGTGATGCCTAGAGAGAAATTGCTAGCATTAAGTGAATAAATTAGAAAAGAAGAAAGATCTTAAATTAATAATCTAAATTTCCACTTTATGAAACTAGAAAAACAAGAGCAAATTAAATCCAAGGTAAGCAGAAGAAAAGAAATAATAAGAATTAGAGCAGAAATTAATGAAACTGAAAAGAGGAAATCTATAGAGAAAATCAATGAAACCATATGCTAGTTCTCTGAAAAGAACAATAAAATTCATCAGCCTCTAGCCAGGCTAACTAGGAAAAAAAGAGAGGGGACACAAACTGCTGACATCAGAAATGAAAGAGAGGCCATCTCTGTAGACCCTACAGATATTAAAAGGATAGTAAAGGAACACTATGAAAAAATCTATTCCTACAAATTTGACAACTTAGATGAAAAGTACCAATTCCTTGAAAGACACAATTTGCCAAAACTCACACAAGAAGAAATGGACAATGTGAATAGGCCTATATCTATTAAAGTGATTGAATCAATAATTAATAAGCTTTCAAAATGGAAAACACTAGACCCAGATGGGTCGGCTGGTGAATTCTATCAAAGATTTAAGAAAAACTAGTACCAATTTTCTACTGTCTCTTTCAGAGGACAGGAAGAGAGGAAATACTTCCTAACACATTCTATGAGGCCAGCATTGCCCTAGTACCAAAGTCAAACAAAAACATTCTAAGAAAAGAAAACTACAGACCAGTATCTCTCATGAACATAAATGCAAATATCTTCAATGAAATATTAACAAATGGAACTCAACAATGTTTAAAAAGAATTATATACCACAACCAAGTGGGATTTGTCCCAGGTATGCAAAGCTGGTTTAACACTTGAAAATCAATTAATCCACCACAACAACAGACTAAAGAAAAATCACACGATCATATCAATACGTAAGGAAAAGCATTTGACAAAATCCAGCACTCATTCATGATAAAAACTCTCAGTAAACTTGGAATAGAGCACAACATTCTCAACTTGATAAAGACCAGCTACAAAAAGTCCCACAGTTCACATCATACTTAATGTGAGAAATTTGAAGCGTTCCCAATAAAATCAGGAACAAAGTAAAGATGTCCCAATCACCACTCCTTTTTGATATCAAACTGGAAGTTCTTGTTAATGTAACAAGGCAATAAAGGTAAATAAAACGAATAGAGATTGTGAAGCAAGGCATAAAACTGCCATTGTTCACAGATGACATGATCGTGTCTGTAGAAAATCCAAAGAATCCAGAAAAAACTCCTAATCTAATAAGCAATTATGGCAAGTTTAGTATATAAAAATCAATTGCTTTTCTATATGCCAAAAATGAATGAGTAGGATTTAAATTAAAAATGCAGTTCCATTTACATTAGCACCAAAAAAATGAAACGCTTAGGCATAAATTCAACAAAATATGTACAAGATCTATATGAGCAAAATGGCAAAACTCTAATGAACAAAATCAAAGAACTAAATAAATGGAGAGATATTCCCTGTTCATGGATAGGAAGACTCAACATTGTCAAGATGTCAGTTCTTCCCTACTTGATCAATAGATTCAATGCAATCCCAATCAAATAACAGCAAATTACTTTATGGATATCAGCAAACTGATACTAAAGTTTATATAGAGAGACAAAAGACCCAGAATGACCATCACAATAATAAAGGAGGAGAACAAGTTTGGAGGACTGACACTATCTGACTTCAAGATTTACTATAAAGCTACAGTAATCAAGACAATGTGGTATTGGTGAAAGAATAGACAAATAGATCAATGAAATGCAATAGACAGCCCACAAATAGACCCCCAGAAACATAGTCAAATGATCTTTGACAAAAAGTCAAAGGCAATTCAATGGAGCAAAGATAGTCTTTTCAACCAATGGTACTGGAACAACAGGACATCCACGTGCAAAAAAATGAACCTAGACATAGACTTTAAACTTTCACAAAAATTAAATAAAAGTGGATCACAGACCTAAATTTAAACACAAAATGATGAAACTCCTAGAAGATAACATAGGAAATAGCCTAGATGACTTTGGGTATGGTGATCCCTTTTTAGATACAATACCAAAAACAGGACCCATGAAAGAAATGACTGATAAATTGGACTTCATTAAAATTAAAAACTATGTTATGTGGGGGGCCAGACTGGTGGTGCAGCAGTTAAGTTCACACCTTCTGCTTTGGCAACCCGGGGTTCACCAGTTTGGCTCCTGGGTGCGGATCTATGTACCAATTGTCAAGTTATGCTTAGCAGGCATCCCACATAAAATAGAGGAAGATGGGCATGGATGTTAGTTCAGGGCCAGTCTTCCTCAGCAAAAAGAGGAGGATTGGTGGCAGATGTTAGCTCAGGGTTAATCTTCCTCAAAAAAAAAAACAAAAACAAAACTATGTTATGTGAAGGACAATGTCAAGTGAATTAGAAGACAAGCAACAGACTGGAAAAATATTTGCAATTGACACATCTGATAAAGAACTCTTTTCCAAAATATACAAAGAACCCTTAGAACTCAACAATAAGAAAACAAATAACCCAATTTAAAAATGAACTAAAGACTTTAACAGCTGTCTCACTAAAGAAGATGTGCCAATGGTAAATAAGCAAACGAAAAGAGCTTTACATCATATGTCATGAGGGAAATACAAATTTTAAAAAAACAATAAGATACTACTCCACACTTCTTAGAATGTCAAAAATTTGGACCACTACCAACTCCAAATGTTGACGAGAATGTGGAGCAACGAGAGCTCTCATTTATTGCAAATGGGAATGCAAAGTGGTATAGGCACTCTGAAAGACAGTTTGGCTATTTCTTACAAAACTAAACATATTCTTACCATATGATTTGGCAGTCATACTCCTTAGTATTTACCCCCCAAAGCTGAAAACCTATGCCCACTCAAAATCCTGCACATAGATATTTATAGCAGCTTTATTTATAGTTGTCAAAGCTTGGAAGCAACCGGGATGTCCTTCAGTAGGTGAATGGATAAATAAACTGCGGTACATTTGGACAATGGAATACTATCCAGCTGTAAAAAGAAATGAGCTATCGGGCCATGAAGAAAACACGGAGGAAACTTAAATGCATGTTACTAAGTGAAAGAAGCCAATCTGAAAAGGCTACAAACTGTATAATTCCAACTCTCCAGCATTCTGAAAAAAGCAAATCTATGAGACAGTAAAAAGATCAGTGGGTTGATGAAAGGAGAGGGATGAATATGTGGAGCAGAGAGGATTTCTAGGGCAGTGAATCTACTCTGCATATTACAGTGATGGATACAGGTCATTATATATTTGTCCAAACCCATATAGTGGACAACAAAAAGAGTGTGCCCTTAGGGACACTATGGACTTTAGGTGATTATAAAGTGTCAATGTAGGTTCATCCTTGGTAAAAAACTCATTCCACTGAATGATGTAGATAATGTGGGAAGTCATGCATGTTTAGGGGCAGAAATAATATGGGAAAACTTTGCACGTTCCTCTCAATTTTGCTATGAGCCTGAAACTACAGAGATATAAACCCTAAAATCACTAAAACAAACACAGGAAATAAACAAAAATATTTAGTTATTTACTGAGCTATCTGGATAGCAATCTACTAAGAGAGTTGAGGCTTCTTAGGCAATCCAGAGCCTCAATCTTATAAATTACTTTCCAAATAATTTATTTTACTCATGTAGAAACAGTGATAAAATTTAAACATCTGGATCCCCTTTTGTAAACAAATAATTTATTTTTATTTTATTTTATTTTATGAATTTAGTTCATAATGTCACTATAAATTTATCAGTGAAGTTAGAGATGTCTTTAAGTAGTTAAAATATTTTCATCAGGATTTGTATAAATATTTGATGCTTTGAATTTTTATTATCAATGTAGTGTAGAACTCTTGTAAGCACCAAAGGTTGTATAGCCTCAAAGGAAAAACACATCATTAACAGAAAAAAATTTGTTAAATTTACAGGATTTTTAATATATTTTTGAAAATCTATTTGCTAGTTTAAGTTAACTTGCATTTTATTTTTATTTTATTTTAATCTTTTTGAGGAAGATTAGCCCTGAGCTAACATCTGCCACCAGTCCTCCTCTTTTTGCTGAGGAAGACTAGCCCTGGCCTCACATCCATGCCCATCTTCCTCTACTTTATATGTAGGATGCCTGCCACAGCATCGCTTGACAATTGGTGCATATGTCCACACCCGGGATCCGAACCGGCGAACCCTGGGCCACCTAAGTGGAGTGTGCAAACTTAACTGCTGCACCACCCGGCCACCTCTAACTTGCATTTAAAAAAGCTACGTCAGAAATAAATCTGTCCATTGAATTCAGATTATTTAATTTTGCATCTGTTATTTTATAAAAATGACATTTTTTTCCCTACAGTGTTGATCCTAGAATTTCAAAATCTTTCCTTAAATTTTCTTAAATTATATTCATTAAAAACATAGGAGGCATTCTTCCAAGTTCCCAATTTGTTGAATTATACTAGCAGAAGTCATCAATTATACTACTCTCTATTAAATAATTCTATTTACTTTGTTTTGAAAGTATCTATTATTCTTAATGAAATATTAATTTACTGTCTGAAGTCTCATTTTAGCTGCATAACTATGGAATCACAATGTAATGATAATTTAGATATCAAATACATATTTTAAAATGCATAGAATTCTGTATTTAAAAATAAATATTTTATTTAATAGAAACACAGAATGCTGCAGTATTTATAGGACCAGAAGAAGGCTTAAAAATCCTTTCAATTATTTATTATCTTAAACTTCTTAACTTTCGAAGAACAATGTAAATTAATAGATGTTTTACTGATTACAGAGGGAAAATACAAATATATTTACTAATGCATCTATTACGTTTGTCCCAAAGTGTTAATCAGAATTTTTATACTACTAAATATATATGTGATACACTTGTTAGGAATTATTTCAGTAAAAGAGTTACTTTGCTATTGGAACATATATTGAATCACTTGTATTACTTCTTGAAATTGCCAAGTCTTGCGATTTTTGAGGTCTATTTTCCACGTGTTAGCTTGGCCACCTATCTACCTCAGCCTGGATTCCTTTTAAATTTATTTCTGTGATACTATTTTAATCATCCTCAAATTCTCACTGATTTTTGAGCTTCTAATTCTTACCCTGGGTTAATTCTCAATCAGTTTCTCCTTTTACCACTCGCAGACAGACAGGTGGCTTCAGGAAAAGTGTTTAACTCTGACATATGACACCAAAGACACCAATATATAATTTCCAACCACTATTAAGCACTCAATGTTACTCACAAGTCTTTTCACTTAACGTCATTAACTCTCATATAACTTTCATAGTTCCTATTCCAAAATACTCCCTTTCACCTAAAGCCTCTATTTCACTCCTACCCTTCTCACACTCCTAGACTGACCTTGTCATGTAGTTAAAAATAAGGAAAAAAACAACAAAAAAAAATTTGCTGGGTGGAATTCCTCTAAATGTCTCTCCTCTCTTCCTCTTAACAGTTATCACCTATGTTAGCATTATTCTGTGCTGCCCCAAAGCAGAGATAGGCTCATAATTTAGCCTCAAGTGATCATGAAAGCTTCCATAGGAATGTGATACTTGATAAATGTTTCAAATCTTCCAGAATTAGCCAAGAGAATTGGGAAAGACCGTTTAGGCACAGAGGCATGCCAGAACGTGGAACATTCATGGAATTGAATAGTATTTGCACACAGTGTATCCTTTTGTATGTACGTGCGTCATTGCGTCATTGTGTGTACCCAATGGATTGCACAGGGAGTGTGGGGGTCACTAACATTGGGGTAGCCAGGATGCTTAAAGTTGGGGGAAACTTGGGGGGATTTAAAGGAACCTTGGGAGAGAGGCTGCCGAAGTCTCACCTCAGAAAACAAGTGTTTTCCAGTGGCAATGGAGAAAAGATGTTGAAGTTCAGCTATATTTAGGTTAAAATAAAATAATTTTTTAATTCACTAAATATGAGTAGATAGGGCAAGAGTAGAGCATAGAATGAGCTCCAATTTTCTAGTTTGGGTGAATATAAAACAGGGGAAACAGAAGAGGTGTGACTTTCAGGAGAAAGATGATGAGCTTGGTGATGAACGTAGTAAACTGGCAAAATCTCGAATGACAAATTAAGGACTGAAGATAGACCTTAAATATTGAGCCACTTATTCAATGTGCATTTTTTTTCCAGCAGAGCACAGCCTGATTTCCAATCCAATTATTTTATTGAAACCAAAAATGCTCAGAGCAACTGAGAAACCCAATCCAAAGAAGAACAGTAAGTATGCTCATGGTGATGGAAATAACCTGAATATACATTTCCAGCTTAGACAAAAAGGGACAAAGTCAGGGTAGCTATAGAAAGAACATAGTAAATAATTTCAACATGCTTCATTCACTTAAATTACTATCTACTAATGACAGGAAATCATTTCTTATGTTCTTGTCCAAGTTTGAGCAAAGACTTTCTCAAAAGAAGTTAGAACACTGAGAGTCTCAAAGATTCAACAAAGAAATTTCTGTGACTATCTAAAACTAAATTTTGAACCATTTTTTTTCTCAGTTTTTACTGAGAACTCAGTTTTTACTGTTGAATTTGTATTGTAAGTAAGACTGGAGAGAAGCATAGGATTACAACAGCCTCTGTATATTTCATTTAGATATATTTTTTTTTCTTTTTTCTTTTTTTGAGGAAGATTAGCCCTGAGCTAACTACTGCCAGTCCTCCTTTTTTTGCTGAGGAAGCCTGGCTCTGAGCTAACATCCGTGCCCATCTTCCTCTAGTTTATACATGGGACGCCTACCACAGCATGGCTGCCAAGCAGTGCCATGTCCGCACCCGGGATCCAAACCAGCGAACCCTGGGCCGCCGAGAAGCGGAACGTGCGAACTTAACCACTGCACCACCGGGCCTGCCCCTTGATATATTTTTTTAACTTTTCATACTTGGGATTCCAACCACTACACTGGATCAAAATAATTCATTTCAGATTTTGTTCATAAACTGTATTTATAGATTTATTGAAGGTTTGTTGAATATCAATAAACTTGATTATATTGTATGAACTAGGAGTTAAAGCTGTTTGAAAATGAGTTGGACAGCATAAAGACAAAGAAGGATATCTTAGGTGTTTATACAGAATGTTTTGAATTCTGCCAAATGTATGTTTTGAGATTGCTTATGTTTACGTATATTTTACGTATTTTTTTATTTTACGTATATTTTTAATTGACAAAAAACTTTAGGAAGAGAAGTACGATTTTAACTTTGAGTTATGCACAGCTTAAAAACTGTTGTTTTTAAGAACAGCAATTTCATAAGAGCTTATTCAAAGCCTAAGTTTGGAGGATACATATGAAAAGTGTTTTAAAACAGTATCTTCATGTAGGATCACAAGAAAGACCATTGAGTCTCAAATATTTTGAAATAACAAAACTTTTCTACTTTAATTGAATTTGTGACACTAAACATTTCTTGCATGTTTGCTATTAAATACAAGTGAATTCAAACAAATTGTATTGTGTAGGGTTGTAGAACACTCCATTATGTACCTACTACAGGAGGTATGGTTAAAAATATTTAATAACTGATGTGACATGGGATCTTCTAACAATTCAGAAGAGATGACAGAGAATACTAATTCTTATTAACAAATGCACAAAAGAAAGAAATTTGTAAAAAAGTAAGATTTATATTTCCAAGTTGCCTTCTTTCCTATGGGTACACCAGAACGATGCAGTTTAGTGAAGCTTAAAAATAAGATGATCTCTGTCAAAACTAAGAGTTTTATTGCTTTTTTGCAAAGCACTTTAATATAAATTATTTCAGGTGATTGTCACAACTCTATTTTCCTTAATTGAAATTTTAATCCTTGTCTTACCAGACTCTCTTAAAGAATTAAGAAGATTTTGAGAAACTGCTATGAACTTGTCTTCTCACAACTTCAAATTATTTTCAGCTACTAAAGTTAAAGTGGTGAACCGATTTCTATAGAATTACTCTGATATCTATATTCTTCATAAATAACATATATATTCTTCTAATTAATGTAGATGGGCCATTTACCTAATACGCTTAATCAAT
Organism: Equus asinus; assembly: GCF_041296235.1. Taxonomy (NCBI): domain Eukaryota; kingdom Metazoa; phylum Chordata; class Mammalia; order Perissodactyla; family Equidae; genus Equus; species Equus asinus. The sequence continues at coordinate 112,052,282 of NC_091792.1, read as the reverse complement.
TAAATTACTAATCAACTAAGTCAAATTTAGAGAAGAAAAACTAAAAAATATGTTTCCAAATATAATTGTATTTTTACTCAACTAAGATTACCTGAGTAATAATCTTACTCTCCATTTTACTATTACCTTTGGTCTTTAAGTTTTTGATTGGTTCTATGCATAAGACAAATCTACCAAATAATTGCCAATGACCATATTCATAATGTCTCCATAGATTGGTTTCAATATCCTATACTTCTTTTGCCTGTTTCAGTGATACTGTATTGGCAAATTGCCTTGAACTCAAGGGCATTAATTTGCATAATAATTTGCATAAAGAGTTTAATAAAAAATAAAATCAATTCTGAAGTCCATTTGCATTTTCATGATAAATTAGAAAAATTACATGGTAGATGCACACCCCAACAATTAGATCTGGCATTTGGTCAACATTTTTTTCACTTTGTTTTCCCAGGGGATAATTACCATGACCCAGGATAAGAGGAGAGTAGGTTAAGTCCCAAAAAGAGTCATTAAAACTTAAAGACCTGACAATTAAACATCACTAACAAATAGAACAGAAACTGCAAAATCATATCATTAACTTTTCTGTAAATATAATAAATAGTTTTTATTCAAAGATAGTTTAATACTCTATTTCCGGGAGTTAGATAGATAGATATACATAGGTATAGACACAATATAGATAGATATAGATATAGACGGCATTCTGGGATATACAGGGAAGAGTTTTAAAAAATGGCCATTGCTATTAATATCCTTAATTAAGTTAAAAAATATCAGTAGTAAGTAATAATGCCTCCAGTTTGTGAATTAAGATATTAACTATGTATTTAAATTATCCATTACAAAATATCCATTTTCTCCATTTTTATTTAGCTGTCAAAACTCTGATCTTTCTACAGTTTTATATTACCAGGTGAACAGAACTTACACAAATATATAGTATTAAAGATAGTCTGAGTTCAGTACTTTTTAACATGGCAAAGAAAGATGTACTGCAAAATCTCTTATCAAGTTAATGAAACTAATATTCACTTCCTCATTTGTCACATGCAAAATTTTAAAAGATTCATAAATATCACTATTTCATAATTTCTTTAGGGAGGATATTTTCTAAAATCATCTTCACAGTCACTCTGGACTCTTGAGATCCTATTTCTTCATTAGCTCTGTCATTAAACTAGTCACTTCTATATGCCCCTATAAATGAAAGTTGTTTTCTTTAAAATTATTTTATTGAGGTTATGTTGGTTATGTTGTGTAATTTCAGGTGTACATTATTATATATCAGTTTCTATATAGATTGCATTGTGCTCACCACCAATAGTCTAGTTTTATCCATCACCATACATATGTGCCCCTTGACTTCTTTTGAAAGGCCACCTCTCCACTCCCTTCCCCTCTGGTAACCACTAATTTGTTCTCTTTATCCATGTGTTTGTTTATCTTCCACACGTGTGAAATCATATGATTAAACAAAGTTTTATTGATTTAAAGCAGTTTTATTGATAATTCAGTAAGTATAGGAAGAATTTTTGATCATTTAGTCTATAGAATCACATTCTTAAGAGTCATTTCTAGAGTGGACAACTGTCTGAGCTCATGATTTCCATGACCAGAATATGTATACCGATGAGCAAGAGAAATATAGATAGAATCATTATTAAAAGTAACTTGCAAAAATAAATGATAAATATATGAACGCTAACATATAGATCAGTGTATGTGAATGCTAAAATATTTTAAATCACCATTTTGAGGATTAAACTCTGCATTCTGGCTATGGATTTGAATAATAAGATGCCACTTGTCAAAAAAAATCTTGTAAACAGTGTTTCATGAAATATACTAAATAATGGTGATAATTTTTAGTTAAATTCTCTGTACCCCCCCAAAAATTATGACTTACTATGTGACATTTTTCATGACAGTAAAACATATTTCAGATTGGAACATGCTATAAAAAATGATGGAGATATTGAAGAATAATGGTCATGAGAAAATACTCTGGAGCTAGATGGCTTAGATTTGAATCACAACTCTGCCGTGTGCTAGCCAAGTAACCTTGGGAAGTTTAATTACTCTAATTACTCTCTCGTCAACATTATTCTCTTCTGTAAAATGGGAAATTATGAAATTATTCATATCTACTTCACAGAGTTATTATGAGGATTAAATGAGTTAATACATCTAACGCACTTACAAAATTGCCTGGAATAGATTAAGCAGGATGTAAGTGTTTGCTATGAGGATGGCCACTTGTGGATTCATAGAAAGACCCTGGAGTAAGAATGAGGAGCCCTGGTTTCCAGTCTCAGTTCCCTCTCTAAATGAGGCATCGTATGGAGCCGTAGAAAATCAATGTCTGTACTTTGAGTTCCTTGTCTTTAAAGTGAAAGAGTTTAAATAGATCAGTGATTCTCAACCCTGTGTAGAATTAGAATTTCTCAGGATTCTTAAAATTAAAAACAAAGAAACAAACAGGGGCTTGAACATACATGAAATAGTGTAATTCAGAACTCCTGGTCTGGGGACCCATCAACAGTGATTTAAAAACTCTTCGTGATTCTAAAAAGCATTCAGGATTTTTAATCTAACCCAGATGACTAATTAGTTCTCTTTCACTTTTAAAATCCTATCATTCTAATTAATTTAATTTGTCTTTACCTATGTTTCTTTAACTTATAAAATAATATATGACTATATCATAAATCTTTCATAGGAATTTGCTGAGGATAAACTAAGTTATAAAATTAAAAATAAAGTACTAATAGATTCATTAAGTATTGTTAAGTAGTCTTATGTAAATGACAATGTTGTTATTACTCCTGTTAAATTCTATGTTTTCAAGGGAGGCTAGTCACCAATGTAGACTACAGATGTTCATAAGTAACCTCCTTTTTTGAGATATGACTTTAATACATTTGTTTTAGCCAGCAATTGATATATTTAATCTTTGCAAAATAAGTATCTAAAAAAATACTCCCCATGGAAAGGACAGCTAGGACCGAGGGCAAAGTGCAGAGCAGGTTCAAGGGGGTATCAAGAAGTACAGTGCTCACGTCATTCAGAGCCAGGCAGCAGGGCGCATTCAAGATACAGGCTGTGAGCAACCCTAGAAAACGTTTGGGATTCATTAATACGAGCTACATGTTTCAATTGGTTAGTGCTTGAAGTAAATTCCTAAATGAGCAGGACACTGCCTCATTATTAATAGATCTCACACCTTTGCATGTGTATTGCCTGCACATACACACACACACACTGCACATCTGAAGGTCTGAGCAAATTTTTATATTGATGTAACTGTTTTGTACTTTTCTAATAAAATGGTACCTCGTATTTGTTGAGCACTGTCCACATGTCAGGTGCTACCCTAAGCACTTCTCAAGCATTAACTTATTCCTGACAAAATTCACTAATCAATGTTTATGTTAGTGGTCTACTGGTATGTGGGTAAATAAAAATAGTTACGTGGGTAATTTTACATGCTGTTGCCATCATTATATAGTGATGATTACATGCCTTTATCATGAAAATATTAATATTTTACTTATTTCCTTTCCCAAGACTGATAGTATTCTGAAATAAATGATAATAAAATCTATATATCCTTCACTGAGAAGGAAGATATTTGCAAATATAACCATTTATTATGTCTATCATGTGATGCCATTGGATTTCTTCCTAAAAACAATTAGCAAATTCAATCAAAAGAGTTAAGTTACAGCTTCATTAATAATTTTTGTTTTGTTTTGTGAAGAAATACTTATGTAGATGGTCTAACAATTAGCAAAGCCCTATGCCTATGCATTTAAAGAAGCAGAAGTAGGGGATCAAAATATGCCGCCCCAAAATACGGCACTTTGGCATAAGCATTATTTTGAACTGAAAATAATTGAGAAACAACAGACACCAAAAAAAGCTCTCTGCCCTCCCCACCATTTGGCTGAAGGCAGGAGACTTTTATCAGCCTGGAGGTTGCACTGAGAGGAATCTACATAACAAACTACTCTGATCTTCCCTGAGTCTTCCCCATATATTTACCTTCCCAGTTGCCCACCTCTCAAAGCCTGAACCCTTTTCCTTTCTCTTGTCACTTCTTTACAAGTTTTATTGTTCTTGTTAAGATGCTACAGATTCTCCCTGACTTGCAATGGTTACATCCTGATAAACCCATCATAAGTTGAAAATATCGTAAGTTAAAAATGCATTCAATGCACCTAACCTACCGAACATCATAGCTTAGCCTAGCCTACCTTACATGTGCTGAGAACACTACATTAGCCTACAGCTGGGCAAGATCATGTAACAGAAAGCCTATTTTATAATAAAGTGTGGAATATCTCATGTAACTTATTGAATACTGTACTGAAAGTGGAAAACAGGATGGTTGTATGGGTACAGAACGGGTCACTGTATTTGCTATTCATGCTTCTGATTGAGGGTTGATTTGGAGCTGTGGCTTGCTGCCACTGCCCAGCATCATGAGAGAGTATCCTACTGCATAAGGCTAGCTCAGGAAAAATCAAAATTCCAAATTCGGGGGCCAGCCCAGTGGCATAGTGGTTGACCTATGCACCACTTATCAAGCCATTCTGTGGCAGGTGTCCCACATATAAAGTAGAGGAAGATGGGCACAGATGTTAGCTCAGGTCAATCTTCTTCAACAACAAAAAGAAATTCAAACTTCGAAGTACAGTTTCTACTGAATGTGTATCACTTTTGCACCATTATAAAGACAAAAAGTCATAAGTTGTTGGGCTGGCCTGGTGGCACAACGGTTAAGTTCACACGTTCCACTTCGGTGGCCAGGGCTTCATGGGTTCAGATTGTGAGTGTGGACCTTTGGACTGCTTGTCAAGCCATGCTGCGGCAGGCATCTCACATATGAAGTCGAGGAAGATGGGCACAGATGTTAGCTCAGGGCCAGTCTGCCTCAGCAAAAAGAGGAGGATTGGGGGCAGATGTTAGCTGAGGGCTAATCTTCCTCAAAAAAAAAAAAAAAGTCATATGCTGAACCACTGTGAGTCAACAACCGTCTGTATATAAACCCAAGTTCTAAGCACCTCTCTGTTACTCACCACTGAGTTTCTCTGGCATATATGTGCTCTGCCCAGGTTAATAAACTCTTTTTTGTCTATTGCTAATCTGCCTTTTGTTGGTATAATTTGTAGGTTCCAAACTGGAAAACCTGGGAGGATAGAGAAAAATGAAATTATTTCCTCCTCTACAAAGGCTTAACTTTTTCTTTTAAGTTATGGGAAATTGACTTTTTCTTTTTGAAAATATCATAAAATTCCAAATTTTGAAATTGATGCTTGAGATTCATATAGTGTTTTTCTTAGGTGTGGTTGGCACGCAAATTGTTTGTCAAGAGTAAGTAAAATGTTCTCTGAAGGACAGCCAGCCTAATGTCTTGAAGTCAGGTGCAGTGGAGTCTCTGATTGAACATACTGCCAGTTTCAGTGCTTTTATAATCTTGTCCTTTGTCCTCATGGAGTCTACCTGGTCAGAGAATTTCTGTAACTCTATATTATACAAGAGATGGACCCATTTTCCACCAAGAATTTGGTATAAAATAAATGCCAGAATCTTCTGAAGCTAATAAAAAGCTTGAGATTTAAAATATAGCCAAGCAAAGCAATTTAAAATGATATCACTGTCAGAACAAGCCTTAGGGACTGTAGAAGTACTCTGTAGTAATGGTCAATATCTCAAACAGGGAAATAAGTGAAGACATTTGCTGTATTAGAATGAGCAGAAGATTGAAGGCAGAAAGACCTAGATTTGAATTCTTACCACTAATAACTAGGTCTGAAACTTGGACAATTATCTGATTTCTCTGAGATTTAGCTTTTTCATTTACAAAGGTTGAGGTTCAAGATATTTCTCCAAAAAAGATATACTGATGGCCAATAGGCACATGAAAAGATGCTCATAATCTCTGATCACCAAGGAAATGCAAATCAAAACCACACTAAGATATCACCTTACATCTCTTAGAATGGCTATAGTCACCAAGACAAAAAATAGCAAATGTTGAAGAGGTTGTGGAGAAAAAGGAACCCTCATACACTGCTGGTGAGGCTGCAAACTGGTGCAGCCACTATGGAAAAAAAGTATGGAGATTTCTCAAAAAATTAAAAATAGAAATACCGTATGACCCAGTCATCCCACTACTGCATATCTATCCAAAGAACTTAAATCAGCAATTCAAAGAGCCTCATGCACCCCTATGTTCACTGCAGCATTACTCACAATAGCCAAGACTGCAAGTAACCCAAGTTCCCATTAACTGATGACTGGATAGGGAAGATGTGGTATATATATACAATGGAATACTACTCAGCCATAGAAAAGGATAAAATCGTCCCATTCACAACAACATGTAAAGACCTTGAGGATATTATGCTAAGTGAAATAAGCCTGATAGAGAAAGACAAACTCTGTATTATTCCACTCATATGTGGAAGATAAACAAACACGTGAACAAAGAGAACAGATTAATGGTTACCAGGGGAAAGGGGGGTGGGGAGATGGGCACAAAGGGTGAAATGGTATACCTATAATATGACTGACAAATAATAATGGACAACTGAAATTTCACAAGGTTGTAAACTATCATAACCTCAATAAAAAAAAAGAAAGGTGAGGTTCAATAATTGAGCCTAATGTGTTAGTGTATGATGCAATAAATATAAAGGTATCCTGTACAAAGTTCCTACATGATGGTCATGGCAATGCTCAAGAAATATCAGTTTCCCTCACTTTGCCCTTGCTAAGGAATTCCATTCCTTGGTTCATCAGCCTTAGTTTGGTTTCTGAGAGAATCTACACTAAACATCTAGCTGTGTCCTTCGGTCTATTGTTTTTATAGATAAAGAAAGTGAATAATTATGAGAGCTTGTGAATTTTCCTAGACAAACTATGTGTGAAGTTCCAATTTACCAAATTTGTTTAATAAATTATTCACAACATCAAAATAAAAGAAAAATATCGATCAAGTTCCCAAATACTTTGGAACAAGCCCATTCTAAGTTAATCATGTAAACTTTTTATATTGTGTTATACATATGATACAAAGAAACAATGGAATACTACAAGCAAATGGATTATAGCTTTATGTTTTACTTGTGAAAATTAAAATTTTAATATGCAATCATTAAGACAAATCTACTAGTGCATTTGCTTCAATTATCATGATTTTTATTGCCAGCACATACAGAACCAAATCTAACACCTATTTTGTAAATTCTAATTAGTTATTCTCTTAATGTGTAGGAAATCCACAAAAGCAAAAGAAAAGTGAAAATTGCTTTTTAAGTTTTATGTAGAGCTAATTTTAGCTTTAAATAGTTATGGTTGTTTATGGAAAACTACATCTACCTCAAATGCAGGTCTAAGTGATCAGTGTATCAATCATAAACATGTGAAGTATCAAAATGAGAAAGATCTAGAGACTAATTCTAAATACGTGCATTATTTCCAATGTATTCAAAGACAGCCATCCTTCTCTTATTGCCTTATCTTAAGAATAACTTGCCAAGGGCACACAGCATCAATAGAAGTGCACTTTGTCTCTGAGTTCATAAAGAATTTGATTCTAAAACAGTAAACAGTACTCCTCCCTCCACCCAGGTTTTCCTTTTTTCAAACATAGTGAAGTCAATGCAAATGTTTATCTATTTCCTTAATTCTTGAAAAGCATTTAGAAAATTTGCCTTGACACATGTGTTGCAGGTGTTATTTCAACCAAATTATCTTTACATTTCTTCCAGGTGAAAATAAATGAGGATATAAGATGGTGAAAAGTTTAACTGATGTCTCTTTTTCCCTCAATTTTGACCTTTTGCTTCCCTTCATTTTTAGGCTCATGACACTCATCATAAACCGTAAATTTAAATTTGTATCATTCTATAGTCAGATCCTGGCATTTAAAATACTAAAGAATGTACTCTGTAAACATCATGACTTTCAAATATTGTAATAATATTTAGGACTACTTTGACAGCACTAGTGCTAAAATCAGGTTTTCATCTAGAAAAAAAATAGGCTTAACTACATGTGGCTAGTGTATGGAATGAATTTAACAAATGAGCATATTATGCTTCAGAAATAAAAGTGAAATGGAAAAGTTTTAGACTAATATTCATTTTGTATATCTTTGCTCTTGCCATCACTAGGCACTGAGAGATCTCTATTGAAACCTGAATTACAGTAATGATATTCATTTATAAAAGGAATCAAGAGGTACAAGCATTATCACTAACAAGAGGAGAATCAAGCCACACCTCTCTGAGTATGTTTCATAAAACAATAATCCCACAGGGTCCCACGAAGCATTCTGTGAGTAATGAAAATGAACATAAAGTCCGTCAACAAATAAAATGTTTAACTTTATTTAAACTAGATGTTTCCAAAATTATTTGGGGATGGCAGAGGTCATTTCATGGATATGACTTTCACTGGAATATTTGAGAAATGCAGAAAATTTAAAAATCTTTTTGTCAGTAATAGGAATTACCGACCTCAATGTCATATAATTATCGGATAAGTACATGCGTGAACCTTTAGAATTAAGCACATATGTAACAAACGTATTGTACATAGGCCACAGAGGGCAAATGTACAGTTCTAAAGGACCACAAAGTCCGTCAGATTGTATGCTATTGGCCACCATGTGAATTGCAATAGGTAAAATATAATCAAATACAAATTAAAACTATTTACTTGGTTATTCTATAAAATAGGGTAAAATTTAAAATACAACTTATGCGACAACAAAGAAAATCTAAAATCAGAAAGAGTGGAAAAAAAAGACAATCCCAAGACCTTGTTAAATATTGTGAAAATCAACCAGCATTCACCATGAGTTTTACTTCTTTGTCAAAGAGAACAATACTACATTACAGGGATATTTCAGGCAGCTTGGCTTTTGCATAATGTATGGCATAGTGGTATTCATCAGTGTGCATTCTTTGCCAATCAATGGGACAGTTTCCCATTGTGTAGTGGTGTAAAAGGAAGCCTGAACAACTGGAAATAAAGAATAAAGAAAAAGATAAAAGATTTGTATAAAACGTTTATCAAAAAAAAATACTGTGAAAATCATGTTTCAACTTTTAAAATAATATCTAGGAGTTGAAGTTAGTTTTCAGCCAATACAGGGCTCTTTAAGATAGAGTAATCTAATCGTCACCTCAAAAATTATTTTGATGGCCCCTTAATGCCAGTGAAGAGAGCCTTAGTTTTTAATGGCATGAAATTGTAAAGAAAATTCTGTTAAAATATTTTTCAGGTATGAACAATGAATTTAAAGACTCTAAAGGTAAACAAAAGTATGAAATCTTGATTTTTTAAAATCTGTCTTCAATGTTTAGTCTTGATTAGTTCTCTAATCTGTACACATCATTGCGATAGGTCATAAAGCAAAGAACTGAGATTGGATCAGGAATAAACCTCTTATCACATAGGTCTGATGATTACCTTAAATAGGTTTTCTATTATGCTTGGAACATTGCTTAATGTCACATGTTGCCAAAGTTACTGCATTCCTATATCCCCATTTGTGTATGTGAATCCAAGGTTAAGAATTCATATTATCATTGCACAGAATATAAAGTTGCAAGAGAAAAATTTCTCCACAGTATTCCTTGTATATGGAGGTGTGCTTATTTTCCAATTAATATTACCATCCATTATTATGCAATAAAAACAAACAGTCCTTCAATTTTTCCCTAAGATCAACATGGCATAATATAAATGTAAATGTCGATAAATTTAAAAAGATGCAAACATTTACATTAGTTTCTTTCATTCTACTTTGAATCTGAATGATTTTTTCCAAACCCTGATGTGATTCTACATAGCATTGTGAAAAAAAGAGAAATCTTAAATTCAGTGCCATTCAAAATTCTTTTCAAACTTTTTCACTTTAAAAAGTGGCTTTTTACTTTTATTCTTCTCCCCAAAGCCCCCGAGTACACAGTTGCACATTTTAGTTGTGGGTCCTTCTAGTTGTGGCATGTGGGATGCTGCCTCAGCGTGGTCTGATGAGCCATGTCCTCACCCAGGATCCGAACCAGCGAAACCCTGGGCAACCGAAGCACAGTGCACGAACTTAACCACTTGGCCACGGTGCCAGCCCCCAATTTTTTCACTTTTAATTCATAGTGAATTTTAACTTTTAAAGGCAAATCTTTCTTTTTTTTTTTCTTCACTGACACATGGCAATGTCTTTTTTCCTCTTGAGAAAAGAGACTTTATTACTACAAATTTATGACATAAAGTTTACGTGTCTCATAAGTTCAATGATTCCTAGAAGATATTAAATGCTACCAAATTAATTTTCAAAGTAAATTTGTTTTGTTCTAATGATTGATGTTTTTCATGAATTCTAACTCAGTGTAGTTCAGATTCAATTCTATCCTCATCATTTAGTGAAACAATGAAGTTTGATTGCTAAAGGCTGAATGTAACTACACAAAGCTTACAGCAAAATGATGTTAAGGACTTTCAAAGATAGAGCAGCAGAAACTTAATAGTCTGGGGTCTTTTTCCTTCTTACTTTTGGAGATTGAAAGTGACTCTTGAATGAAACTGAGAATACTCATCAGTCATAAGCAAGTAAGAAACAATAACAGGGTTTCACTAAATTGGAAATTCATAGCCAAAAGATCTTAGGAAATGCAAGGACTTTGCAGAAGTTAATCAAAGACACAAAGCACTGTAAAAATAACACATAGGCTTGACTCCAAAGGCATACGAATTTTAGACGTGGAAAGAACAAAGAGATCATTTAGTCCTTAGATTACACGACATAGAGAAATGATGCTCAAATTCAGATCTTCCAAATTCAAGTCCACTCTTGTTTTGAGTAGTGACTCCATTCTGCCATGTTAAGATGAATTAGAAATCAGCATTTTAATCCCATCTATGGGGAGAAAATAGGATTTGGGTAGACCATTACTTCTGAATCTTTTTATTTAGTGTTTATGTAAAGAAAAATACAGTAGGCCCTTATAGCAGTCTGCTCACCAAAATCTTCAGACCACTCTTTCTGTTATTTCAACCACCTCACCCAACTTTTGGAAGCCATGAAACATCATGGATGATAATGTTAGCCAATAAAATTTCCAAATATTTTCCTTTCCATTATCAGTTAAATCTCTGATTCTTATGTACCAGCCTCCATTTCTGCTTCTCACTGAGACATATCAGCCCCCTCAATCAATTAAAGCTTTGACGTCTGGGTCACAGTCTTCTTCTCTACTCTGTATCCTGCCATCATTTTGCATATTCATTCAACAATTTAACATTGGAATTTCTTCACGTCTTCAACTCTAGTGATCTTCTACTTCCCACTTCAACCACATATCTGCATGCTTATATCATGGACATTATACTACCTCGAAATTTTACAACTGCTGAAATTACAAATGTAGACATCCCACTCTTTGGTCAAAAATTCTTATATTCCTAGATTGCTCACTCAATTGTTCTTTTATTAGTAATAATAATAGTATCAGGAGTAAGAATTATTAACATGTGAGTGCCCCCAAGTCCTTCCCTTCCCATTCCAAATCTCTCTTCCATAAGATAATTTTACTTTTGCTTGCCTGAAATTGATCACTATCTGAAGATTGATGGGAATGCTGACTAGAATACTTATCAAACTGTTTTTAAACTTTCATTCCCTATTGTGTTAGATTATGTGTCTGTTCTCAGTTATTCACTTCTCCTTCCTTGTAAGAAGATTGTGCATCTCTACGCATGGCCATGGGATTTACAACGTTTTCCTATGGGAGAAGTGTTCTTCCCACCCCATGGTCAAATGTAGCCACGTGTCTTGCTTTGGCCAAAGAAACGTGAGTACAAGTTCTAAGCAGAAGTTTTAACCGTCCTAACATGTTTCCACCAGTGCTCTAGCTCTCTAATTTTTCCAAAAGAACAATGTACTCCAGTTTGAGACTGCTCCTCAGCCTGAGTCCTAAAATGAAAAGACACATGGAGCAAAGCTGTAAACAAGAAATAAACCATTATCGTAGTGAATGAGGCAGGTAATGCATAGACGTCATGAAGAAGCTGCAGTGATAATTAGGACCGTCAGACATAATTTGAGTGTTTTGGTATATAATATGAGACATTCCAAAGTGGATCGAAGGTGAAAGAATATTGAGGAGAAAATAAAGTACCAAAAAATACTTAAAAAAAAATATTGCTGTGGGTTTTATAGGATGTTGATTGGGCAGATCAAAGTCTCGAAATTCTTTTAAAATTTATTTCATTTACTGAATGATTCTCTTGAAATGTGAGACCATGCACAGTTTAACACGTGCCCCAGGCTTAAAAACAGCAAGCACTTACTGAGTGTTCATCTCTTTAAAATCTGGACTTAATGTAATGCTCATGGAATTTAATGTAATGTAGCAATCATAGGAAAATGAGGCTTGGAGAAGTCGTGTAACTTGCCCAAGGGAACAATCTGGTACGTAGCACTCCTTGGATTTGGAGTGAGACCTATAACGCTGGAAGCCCTCTTATTTACTGTACGCCTGCTCTTCAACCACACTGCTTACACCGGTTGCCTAGACATTCTACTTTACCCAAAAGTCTTTAGAGAAACAAATATAAATTGAGTCCACATTACTATTAGAATCCCCAATAGCTCAGCTGTGCATTCAATGCTGCTTGGAATTCCACTTCTGTTTCCTTAGTGCTCTGCTCCTCTACCACGTAAAACACCATATCCTTCACCTTTCACCTCATTATCTGAAGACGATTTTTATGACCGAGTAATCCCCTCATTTTCCTTCCGTCTTTCTGGGAGATTCCTCATTCTCTTTCTCTTTAGAATATTTCTCTTGCTTTGTGCAACCTTTAAATTTTGTCATATTCAAGAGCTTTAGTTTAGTCGATCTTTCTTTCTCTTTCCACACATCCTATTTATGTAGCATCACTGTAACTCATGCTGTATCTCCAGTCCAGTCCTAAATCTGTGAGCTCTCCTTCCAGGATCATCATATCATGTGGAAACAAAATCCAACCTAGTGCTCCAACCAAAAAGCTAAAAAAATCATACATTATTCCTATATCTTCTGGTTTTAAAACAGTCAACCATTTATCAAACTGTATTAGTTCAATCTCCTTAATATCTCTTGAATCCAATGCCATGACCATCACAATTCTTCTGTGCCAAGCTATGCTTGTCTCTCACAGAGAGTCAGAAACAACTGATGATTAGTGTTCCTGCTTTTAAACATTCTCCTCTACAGTCCATTCTTTTTTTTTTTTTTTTTGAGGAAGATTAGCCCTGAGCTAACTGCTGACAATCCACCTCTTTTTGCTGAAGAAGACTGGCCTTGAGCTAACATCTGTGCCCATCTTCCTCTACTTTATATATGGGACACTTGCCACAGCATGGCTTGCTGAGCAGTGCCATGTCTGCACACAGGATCTGAACTGGTGAACCCCGGGCCACTGAAGTGGAACATGCAAACTTAATGGCTGGGCCACTGGGCCGGCCCCTCTACAGTCCATTCTTTACCAGGAAGCCAGAGCAACTTATCTGTAAACATAAATAACGTCATATTATTGACAAACCCAAAACCATTCAGCAGTTTCTTTCACTTGGAAAATATAAATTCCTTAATACAACTTATTGGATCTTTCACAATTTGATCTGTGGGATCATTCCTCCCTCACTCCTCTTATACCCTTCTGGAAGGAGAGCCTTAAGTAATCCTGCACATCCTCTGGTTCCTCAAATACGCTCTGTCTTGTCTCTCAGCTTTTGAACATAGAGCTCTTTTCTCTTTCTGAAACATCTTTCTCACTCTACTCTTTTGACCTGCCTAAATCTCATTCTTCTCCCATGTCTCAAATTCAGGTCACTTCCCAAGGAGACCTTGATGACCTCTGGACAAGGTTAGCCTCCCATCTATATATTATGATTTTATCTTGTGGCTTCGCTATTACAACTTTCATTGTATTTTATTTAAATTATTTATTTAATGTCTAACTTCTTTGATAACAGAAACATTTGTGAAGGCAGAAAACTTTCCTTTTTTTTCTCTTGTATCTCCAGAGTATGGAAGCATACCTTATGTAAAAACAAGTAAAATTCAATTAATATTTAGTGAATGAATGTTATGTTAATTAAATAACACTTTTAAATGAATAATCACATATCCATGAAGTTGTATCTAAGACCAAGAGCACATAGACTGTGATAATAAAAAAACGTAAAATTGAAAGAGTTTTTTTCATGACTATTTCTATTGAAAGGACTATAACACTGAAATCTGCAAACTGACAAGGTGATTATAGTATGTAGTTTAAAGGCAGCAAGAGGTCTGGATATTAGACAGCGCTGATAGCAAAATTGATATTTCAGCACATAGCAATACCTCTGCCTAGCATCAGAAACAGAGATGCCATTTTTTAAGAATAAAGCAACAGGAGACATCACTAAGGTACCTCTGGAGGAACTAAGGAAAATGATGGGAAGCAGTTGCCAACCAAGAGGATATGTTTAGAGCAATTACAAGATATTCACTTCGGAATTCCAGGCTGTTTTGGATAAATCAACATTGAATAAAGGAGTTAATTTCTCACAAGTAGAAGTGTTGAAATATTTTGCTTTTGATATTCTTGCCCAATTAATATCATGATTTTTTTGTGTGAGTGTACCAGGGGAAAACTCAAAATGGGATTACGTTAAGGAGCTATCCTTCTGTGGGTAATTTTCCCTAATCAAAGTTTTCTGGAACTTGGATGAGAACATTAGAATTTATTATCAAATTTTATATTAAAATAGGCAGAGCTATTATTGGAGCTGAGATCATTTTCCCCTTTAGGGAGCCATTAAATATAAACCTCACACTTTTTTATTTTATGTCAGTGCTCATGAGTCCTGAATGTCAACTAGAAGGCAATCTCTTTATTGAAGTGAACTTCCAGGTTCTACAAAAGTAGTGTTTGGGATGGTATTATAAGCATTTGAATAAAGAACAAAATGGGAAAAAAGACGTATATCTACTTTTACCTAGGATGTAAACTTTCTAATAGGAGTCATTTTGTGTTTTTAATTAATTCTTCTATGAAGCAAATTAAAATCAAAGAATAAAGACTTAATACTAATTTTCTGTAAGATCTTCATAGTGTTACTTGAAATCTTCGTGTTTCAATGCCCAGATCTGTAAATTGAGGTCCTTAGATGAGATGGGTAGTTACCAACCTTAATTATTCCACAGCATACTTCATTAGTGGGTTATTGTTCATCTACTCTCACTAATTCAACACGGGAGTCTCATTTTATGAACACTGTAATAGATTATCTCTAAGTTTCCTTCCAGATCTAATATAATCAAAGATTCGCTTCTCTAGTAAAAAAAAATAATAGAAACAGAAATAATACACACAAAATTTCTACTAAAAATAAGAGATATTACTGAGGCAGAGATAGCTGAATCCATAGAAAAATAAGCAAAAATATTAAGGAGAAAAAGGTCTCTATCCAGGAATATATAAAAAGGAATGACTTTACAGGGAAACAAAGAGGAAAGAAAATACAAACTAAGTAAGTGGTAAGATCAAACTATGTAAATTCATCACAATTCTATTTGAACAATTCTGTTTTCAAACATGCTTCTCAATAAATTCCAGTCTTATACTTCTCTGTAGTCTTAATCGTTGAGTTTTAAAAAAGCAGTTATTGGAGATAATGAGGATAAAGGTGATGATGATGATGGTAATAATATAAAGAAGAAAAAAGAGAAGGAACAGAATAAATAGAAAAGAGGAGCTTCTGAATTTTCCATAAGTTAACGCCAGCTACTTAAATCCATATCTCCTATTACAGATTAGCAAAACTCATGCCTCTAACAAAAATGTGAGAAACTACAAAACTCTAATTTCATGTAAGCAAAGCCACTCAGTGGAGTGGAGCATCAAGTGGAGAATGTGTGGAAAAGAAAATAAAGCAGCCAGGACTTTGAAAGCGTGACAAAATGACTCCACATCAGATGGAGGCCTATTCGGAGTGAGCAAATACTGGTGAGAACATTTTGAATTGGAGCAGTGACTACTGAGATTAGAAAGAAAACCCTTTGAAAGAGCATGGGAAAATAGATGGAAGAAAATGTGACACACAACTGGAGTCATTTGAAAACAGACCACATATTAGTCAATATTATATGAACATTAAATCCCTTTGGGATGATGATGTTAGTGCTGTTGTGTAAGAGAATGCCTTTGTTCTAGGGCAGTGGTCTTGAAACTTTTCTGAAAAGGGCCAGATAGTAATATTTATAGTTTTGTATGCTAATGTACAACTATTTAAGTCTGCTGCTGTAGCATGACAGCAACCACGGACAATACATAAATGCATGGACACAGCTTCATTCCAATAAAACTATTTACAAATACAGATGGTGGGCCAGATTTGGCCTACAGACCATAGTTTGCCAAAGCTGAATTATTTTGGAGGAAGTGTCACATCTTCCAAATATTCCCCAATGATCTTCCCCACCCTGGCAAAAAAAAAAAAAAAAAAAAAATATGTATATGTATACATGGATATATAGAGAGACACACACACACACATAAAAGGACACTGAGCATTTGCTATGTGCTAATCACTGAATTAGGTACTTGACATATATCAGCTATTTAATCCTCAGGACAAATGAGGATATAGATATAGATGTAGATAATGAAATATATACTCATTCATTGCCGTTTCACAAGTGAGAAAACAAAGCCGCATCAAAAAAACTTCATTAGCATTTTGGAAGTCACAGGCATAGTTAGGGGAGAGCCAGGACCTCAACCATGACAACCTAATTCCCCAGTCTGTGATATTAATGACTTAAAGACATCCCTAGGAACAAGTACGGTCTAATTTCAGTTCTATAAGCCAAAATGTGATCACAAGCCTACCATTTTTCTTTCTGAGCTTTGTTTTATCATAGCTATAAAATGGGGGACTTGGACAAGAGATACCTGAAATAGCTTTCAGTTCTAAATTTCTAAGATTCTCCTTACCACATCATGTACCTTTTTCTTTTCAATTTTAACTCATTTTGGGTCCAAGCTTCAGTAACGTAAGGAGTATGCATAATGGCTTCTTATCTCTTTTAGATCTAAAATTGTATAATTCTATAAAAAGTTATTGCATCCTGACCCAATTACTGAACTGAATGTGAATTAGGTCATCCCTGTTTAATGGACTGCATCCTCTGTAGGAGCACTTGCATTGCCCTTGTATTGAGCTCAGAGGAAAACATCCATTCTTTCTGATGTGTCTGGTGCCTTATCAAGATCACTGCACTGCTTGTTATGTGCTCTCTCACAAAATGCATGCCAATAGTTATGCTTAATCACTTTACTCAAGAGCACTAAAGCTAATAGCCCTTGCCTTAAGCACATGAAAATCCATGGAGTCTATTCAGAAACAGTGCATTACCTGGCATTCTGTTTCTAAGAGGATATGAAATAATATTAGAAATGCCTACTCTCTGGAGCCTAAGGAGGGGAGAAATAGCTTTATCAACAGCTAGGGCTATATTGGAAGTAAGATCTCTGCCCAAAGAGAAATTTTCAACTGCAGTGCCATTTCTCTTAGCTGCTGAGTCAATTTGATTTAATTTATCAATAGCATGAAGTTTTAAAGTATTATGTTATCTAACTCTATAAACTAAGAATAATAAGGTATCTTAGTCAAACCAGTATCATGTGATATAAATAATAGTCTTAAGTGCAGAGCTCCAGCCACATAATAACTGGAACAACTTTAGGTCTCTCATTTCCATTAGTTTTATCTTACTTTGATACTGTTCTTCAGAAAAGTTTTGTGATAAAGCCTCACTGTGTGTCTGTATAAGTTGATAATTCTTTGGCTAATATATATATTTCTATTCACATTATGATGGTTTCGATTAAAAAATTCTTATTTTATAGATTCTATGACTAAACACAACTATTAAGATTTTGTTTTCTCCTGTCCAGGAATATAACCCAAACCCAAATTCAACTTTGTATTTCATATATTTCTCGCATTTTTTGAAAAGCTAATGAATACCAATATCTCATTATATTTTTAATATAATTAGCATGAGTGTAAAGCATGACAAATTTTATGAGAATCAACTTTTACTTTAGTGACATTGAACTTTAAACTTTCAAACTCATAGTTTCACTCTTCCAAGCTTCAGAGTTTTTCCTCCATGGGTGGGAATTCAGGCTCAAACTGGGAAACTGCATTCAAAGAACACTCTTTTGGCTGACAGTGCCAAATGCTGGCACAAGGGATAATTTGCTTGTCTGGAACTAAGCCCCCACCACCAGAGCTGAGCAGGGAGGGATCTTTGTGGAGCAAGAATCCTCAGTAGAAAATGTTTCCAGTTATTACCCATTCCATCTTATAACTCTGACAAGGCCATTTAGCATTTGGAGATGATTAAGTTTTCACACACTTTTCTTCTATGCTACCTTCTGTTTTCCTTCATTTTAAACAAAACAGCTGCTGCTCCATTTGCCTCTTAAGGCATTTGGATCATCAAACAGGCATTTCCATTTGATCTCTCAGGCTGGTACTCATGGGTTTTGCACTAATTAAAGATGATAAGGTGAAAGTGAGACAGAGAAGGTCCAAACTGTTCGTCTAATAGTGAGAGTGTGTATTCCTCAAAATAAGCAAATACTACAGTAACTTTAAAGTACCCCACTGACACTTGGAAGTTTGTCTGTTCTACCCGGCAAGTCTAAAAGGAGACCCAGCCAAGACAGGCATTAGCATGTCAAAGAATAAGCTTCATTTTCACTGTGAGGACTCTATTTGAAGTCTTGTGCTCAATGGCGTGGTACTCTCGAGGAAGCTGACTTACGTGCTGTTATTCCAGATGTGCATTGTCTCTGTAGAAAGACAATTTCACAGTCATTAAACACGTTAAGTTCATCAAGAGATAATTATAGCAGAAAGCCTGACAGAACTGCTTCAAATTCCTCGTAGATCTGTCCATTGATCAATTTATTAGTTTTTATTACCTTGGTATTGGACTGCTGTTTATATGTATTGCTATAACCAAAGTAATTGATTAGCCTTAGCCAATCCTACTATTGAATACTCCACAGAAATATTTTTAATACCAAATATCTGTGGCACTATGTCTCAGTGAGGTAATTGCAAATATCTGAGTTTCTTTCCTTCTGGAATGTATATCTAGGAAGCTTTTAATTAGGAAAAACTGTTAATGTGCCCAGAAAAAGTAAACACATGCTGCATAAATAATTCCATCTTTACTAAATCTTTCCATTTAATATAACACTGCCTTCTTGTCCTTAAACCTAATTTCTATCTGAATTGAATAAAAGTCCTAGGAATTTAGCAAGAGAACTCTTAAAAGAAAAAAAGATAAATAATGGAAAATTATCCTTCAAAGGTAGATAGGAAAGAAGATCGCAAAGATGATCTTAGGAATTCAGAACATTCTCAATTCTTAAAAACAAATAAATATAAAAATAAATAAATTATTTAAAATAAGTATAGCATGAAAATTAATTTTATGTAGTTATAGGATAAAAATAATTTCATTAATAATTTTATGTTATTTAGGGATTTTCTTATGGCCTTTACTTTGAAAGAGAAATACATTTCTGTTCAAATTAATTTTGTCCACATGAGACATGTTTCTATGGTAAAGGGAGAATGGAAAAACTTTCAGTACAATTAACATTTATTTTGGTTTACTTTCTAATTTTACCATGTCAAAATTAGCTATTTCTCATAGATGTCATTGTATCAAAATTTTTGGAAAAGTTTTGATCATGTTTTTTGCCTGATTATAGAAAATATACATCCCACTATAGATAATTTGGAAAGTACACTGAAATACAAAAAAAAATCCCACTATTTAGAGAACAATGTTACCATGATGGCCTCTTTTTTTGTAGTATTTTTTCAATATGTATATAACATAAAACTTTTCTTATGTTGTATGTACATGTTTAATCTTGACTTTTATCAATTTTCTATAATTATCAGGACCATTTTCTCATGTCTGTAAAGATTCATCAAATAAGTAATATAATGACTACTACTATCATCTCATATCAATTCACAGTAGTTTATAATTGCTCTATCATCAAACTTTGGGTTGGTTCTAAGTTTTTAATATAACTCGTAAAGCTACACTAACTATCCATGTACAGGAATCTTTGATCATATCTGTTCATATTTCCCAAATATGTGTTATTAAATGAGGAATTGTGAAAACAATTTTGATGAACATAAATATGTTTATTTTGCCCAATTTCTATCACTTCTCTGCCAGTCATCAAGAAGCCATCAGTTTATTTAATACAATTTGAAAACTATTTCCATCATCTTTATGCAACTTTCTCTATGGTCTTAGAAAAATTTTCTCAAGGGTTTACACTTTTATGCTAACTCAACCTTCGCATGTTAGTTAAATCATCTGACATACAAAGTGAGCAACATAACTATAGTGTCCATGCATCTGTGAGTTTTTGGATTCAAACTACAGCGATATACAGCACTTAGAATTATGCAATCAAGAATTGGAGAGACTTCCTGCTGCTTATCTTTTTCCTTAAAAGCATGACTCCTCAAAGCTTAGTTTTAGTGATTGTGAGAGAAAGCCAGTTTATCACCCCATGTAGAATTTTGTGGTATATGTTAATATGAATGCACAGTGCTAAAAAGTATATTTTCATACATTTGTCCAAGGAAATAAAATATCCTTGAAAACCAATTGCTCGTATATTAATACAAAATACAAGAAAAATACACTAAACCTAGTAATAAAAGAAATATTAATGATAAATACAGTTTTTCTTTTTGTAGTTCTTAGGGATTTTTATTTTTATTTATTTTAACTTTTTAATGTTTCTTCTCTCTGTCATATTTTAAATTTAACAGTAGAGGCTAGACAGGGTTTTTTTTTAACTTGTTTGCATATTTTAATGTAGTTATGAAGTAAGTTAGAATATAGGAAATGCCTCATGTAACAGGGCAAATGATTTGTAAAAGTCAACTCTTTCTTTCTTTTTCTCTGCTTACCTGGCAAGTAACACTATCAAACTCTTTTATTATAGTGATAAACTACTAGAGTGACTTGTACATATTCACATGACCTTCCCAATTTGTTGCAAATAAACTTTAGTTCAATGCCCACTGTACCAGCTATCAAGATATGAAAATATCTATTTTAAACTAAAAACAATTTTTGAATGTACAATTTTAATTGAGCACCATATGGAATTTTCCTTGTATGTCTTTTCGTTTATCTAGTTGGCTTTAAAATATAGTTTCTTTGTTGTGTCTTAGGTAAACATGAGTAAGTTCAATCTTTAACATCTATATAATAAAGATCTTCTACATAACAATAATTTTCCATTCTAACCAATTCTCTTATTTAAGCTAAATACTCACTGATATATTCTTAGCATTATTTTCCAATTGCTTAACAAGTTGAGAGATACCTAACTGTGGAGCTGTAATTGGACCTGATAACCACCTGGAATGGTTGGTTTTATGGGAACTGCTGCTGGTTTTTCTTCTCCAAGCTACAGAAGACAAATCTAAATTGAATGATAAAAAAAAAAAGAAAAAGATCTCTGATGCTGTGTAGCAGCATTCAAGCAGAGAACTATCTTGCTGTGTTCACCTCTCTTTCTCATGTTAAAAGAAAATTAGTGAACTACATCAACCAGAACCCCAGGAAACAAAGAAGCATGTGTCTGGCCTATGGAGTTTTAGTATCTTTTAAGGTAACTCTTCCAGGTAGAATTAACAGACAGGAAGAAGAAATAGACAGTTAAGTTGGAACGAATTTTAAAGCATTTAAGTACAAGGGGCATTGATTAGGAACTATAAAAATTTAAACATTTAAAGCCATCTGTTGACTCTGCTAGAAGAAGAGAGATTTATACCATCACAATTATCTAATTAAATTCAGTGATGTAGATTGGGGAGCACAAAAAAAGAAACACAAAATCCAAGAACCATCAACATTATTCATATCAAGACAATAGAGAAATATATGGTCTGACGTTAAGGCTGAGAGCGAAAAGGGTGGCATTGGATTATCAAGTCGAAACGAAAGGAAGTTTTGAGATGCAGCTGATTTTGAGAGAATTCATCTTGAATATGATATGATGGAGTGATGACAAGATAGCTAAAGGGCCTGAAAATCAAAGGAAAGTAATCGTTTCAGATAGTAAAGTATCTGTTACTTGAACCAGTAGCACAATATATCTTGGAGAAAACAGCAAAGATTTGAGTTAACTAAAGGAGCTGTCTCACTTAGTTCTGTAGCCCCCTATAACAATACAACCCAACAGTTAATAGACATTTCCCCTCTCATTTCAAAGCAGAATGCAAGCTGTCTTAATAGTACTGTAGAATGGAGTCTTACGTAATTACAATGCACTGCGTGAATCTACACACCAGTGGCAGATCCTCAAAGCAGCTTCAATGTGTTTATGAGTACCTGAGAGAGCAGCAGAGCATTGGTGTTATAACTGTTAAATTAACATTTGTTAAGTGGAGCATAGGGTGGTGGATGGTAAGCTGTGATTCAACCACAGACCACAAGAGAATTGAAATAGAGAAGTTTATTACTCACATGTCGTACACAGCACACCTCAAGGGGCCATACTGGAAGGTGAAGGTATGGTGCAGACAGAGAGAGAGAAAGACCTGGGGCACATGCTTTTATTATAGTCTGTGGGTAGAGTGCTTTGGGGTTGCCAGACTAAGGCCAGATTGGTCAATCCAAATCAAAACAGCAGGGTTCTGTTAAGCCCCACAGGGGTCTTATCTAAGGGACACACAAGGAGAAGAATCTAGGAGGCCAGAGAGACTGTTGATCACAAGGGCTATTGGAGAAGTCATATCAGGAACTTACATTTGCTTGTGACTCTTTGGGCTGATATCTAGGGCATGGGCTTACATGAGAGGGCTGGTGTCAGTTTAAGATTCCTGCAGGCTTGGCCAAAAAAATGCCGAGGCAGCAATATCACGGTGTAGCTTAGCTAAACTCTTGACACTTGGCTAGAAAGAGGTCATCATAATGATCATAGCAGCAGAAGGACTATTAAGATATCCCATGGAGGATCCTAAAAGTAAATGGTTGGAACACAATTTTGTGATAAAAACATTCAACAAACTAGGAATAGAAATGAATATCCTCAACACCATCTATGAAAAACCTACAGCTGGCATCTTATTCAATGGTGAAAGACTGAATACTTTCTCCTAAGATCAGGAACCAGACAAGGATGTCTACTCTCACCTAGAGGTTGTAGCCAGGGCAATTAATGAAAGGAAGAAAGAGAGGGAGAGAGGGATGGAGGAAGGGAAAAAGGAAGGCAGGAAGGAAGGAACGTCCAGATTGGAAAGGATGAAGCAATATTAGCAGATAACATGATTTGATATTAAAAAAAATTCCTAAAAAAGCGGCTAAAAAACTAGAAGGACTAATAAGTTCAGCGAGATTGCAGCGTGCTAGATCTCTATGCAAAACTCAATTGCATTTTTCTGGTGAAGGCCTTCGCAGGTTGCAGACTGCCTACTTCTCTTTGTATCCTCACATGGTGGAAGGAGCAAGGGATCTCCCTGAGTCTCTTTTATAGAGGCACTAATCATATTCATGAGGGCTCTGCCCTCATGACCTAATCACCTCTTAAAGGCCCCACCTCCTAATTCTATCACGATGGGCATTAAGGAAGTTTTCAACTTGCGAATTCCGTGGCACAGTAGGTGGCACATTTAGACCATAGCACATATTAACAGGATTATTTCTGGGAGACAGGATTGTGGGTGATATGCTATAAACAATGCTATATATTCTCCAAACCATTTCATTTTCCTCCTGGCATCAAAAAACAAATTCCCTGGCCTAGACACCCTCTCCCTTGTGACCTTGTAGCTCCCTTGGCCATGTAACTGAGTTCAGGCAATAGAATGTGGGGGAGAGTCATATATGTCAATTCCAGGCCTACACTTAGGTGTGATCTTCCACGCTTTCCTTTCTCCCCTGTCAGTCAGCTGTGACACCCAGGTAACTTCGAAGCCACAAAATGGTGGGGCCACAAAGAGAACTCTCCTGGGTCACTGATACTTGGAGGAGAGTCGCATAGGAGAGGCCTGATCCACACTTCTCTGGGAGAAAAATACACTACTAATGTGTTAAGCCACTGACATTGCAGGGTTTATTTGTTACTCAAGTAATGGAGACAGGTAACTAGTAATCTGCTTTATTCTTTTCTCGTATTTTCCAAAATGCCAATAAGGAACATACAATACTTCTATAATCAGAAAAAAGAAGTTATATTTTGAAATCCATGCCTTTTGACTCAATTGTTTCAGTTTGGGGACTTTACCTTAAAACAATAAACTGAAATGCAGATGAAAACTTATGCACAAAGGTGTTTACTGAAAGGGTACTTATAAAATTAAAAAAATAAAAAGCAAATGCCAATCATAAAAGAATGGTTTAGTAAACTAGATGCATGTGATGGAATATTAGAAACCATTAAAATGATTTTAATGAGGAATTTTAATGACATGAACAAACACCTATAATATCACATTAAATGAAAAAAGTAAGATTAAAAGTTGTTCAAATATGGAAAAAACAGTAAAGAGAAATGTAAGCTATCTCTGCATGGTTGTTTAATATTCTTATCTATACTTTATAGTATTTTTCAAGTTTTCTAAAAAGAGAGCATGGTGCTATTATAAGAAGAAAATAACATTCATAAAAACAATATCTAGCTACGCTGGGAAAGAGAAAGGTACTGACAAGATCATTGAGGCAATGGAACTTCTAGAAGGGTCACTTAGAGACCATCTGCCTACCTTCCCAAGCATAGAGGAAAGAAGACAGTTGTGAGGGAGGGAAGCGGTTGTCATGGTGACCAAGGAGAAACTGAGTCAGTGAGATGGAGCTGCTTTGTTAAATAAAGCGTTCCCAGATCAGATGCCCTCACTGTCCTCAGTACAGCATCAGGGCCAATTCTAAGTCACTGGGGAAGAAAAGTGTCAACTGAGGGGCTAAAGAGAACAGTGCTAAAAGTTTGAAAAATCAGCAAGGGACACACAGTGGGTTGGGGGGTGGCTTCAGGGAATGCCAGCAATGTTCTGTTTCTTGGTAGTTACATAAGGTTTCATGCAGAATTTTTGATAAGCTGTACATTTATGTTTTATGCATTTTTTAGTTTGTATGCTATATTTCATAACAAAATGTAAAAAAAAAACAAATATCCAGCAGCACTATCTTTCTAGATGGGGTAGAAGGGACAATTGTCAATCTGGGGCTGAGGACAGGCCCAGAGGAATAGTATTCACTCAATGTCAGTGTACTACTTTGTAGCTTGTAAAGTACTTCTACATTGAATACCACATTTAAGATGCAGAATGACTCAGAACAGAGACCAAAATAAATGTTTTATTTTTATACACTTGAAATAAGCAATCCGAAAGCGAAATTAAGAAAACAATTGTATTCACAGTAACATCAAAAAGCATAAAATAGGGTCCCCCCAGTGGCATAGTGGTTAAGTTCACACCCTCCACATTGGCGGCCCAAGGTTCTTGGGTTTGGATCCCAGGTGCAGACCTAGCACCACAGGTCAAGCCATGTTGTGGCAGCATCCCACATAAAATAGAGGAAGATTGGCCACAGATGTTAGCTCAGGACCAATCTTCCCCACACAAAAAAAGCATAAAATAGGAATAAATTTAACAAAAAAGTGCAAAACTTATAATGTGAAAACTACAAAGAAAATGTTGAAATAAATAGGATCTAAATAAATGGAAAGCAACCTCATGTTCACAAATGAAAAGATTTAACGCTATTAAAATGGTGATAATCCCCAAACTGAACTACAGATTCAATCTATACCTATCAGAATCCCAGTTAACTTCTTCATACAAATTGGCACACTGATTCTCAAGTTCACATGGAATTAGGAGGGACATTTAATCTCCAAAACAATCCTGAGAAAAAAATACAGCAGGAGCACACACACTTCCCAATTTCAAAACTTACTACAAAGTAATAGAAAACAAGATTTTGTGGCACTAGTACAAGGATATACATAGTGATAAATGGAATAGAATTGGGAGTCCATAAATAAACCCATATACCCATGGTCAGTTGATTTTTGAAAAGTGTTCTAAGACCATTCAATGGAAGGAAGAATTATCTTTTCAACAGATGGTGCAAGGATAACTGAACAGCCACATGCAAAGAATGGAGTTCTTTAGTCTCTTACTTCACATCATATACAAAAGTTAACTCAAAATGAATCAAAGACATAAATGTAAGAACTAAAATTATAAAACTCTTAGAAAAAGACATAGATGTAAATCCTCATGACCTCAGATTTGGCAAATTATTCTTAGATATGACAGCAAAGCACAAAAACAAAAGGAAAAATAGATCAATCAAACTTCATGAAAAGTAAAAACTTTTATGTTTCAAAGGACACCACCAAGAAAGTGGAAAGACAATCTTGGAATGGGAGAAAATATTTGTAAATCCTATATCTGATAAAGGACTTGTATCTAGAATATATAAAAATGCATACAACTCAATCATCAAAGAAAAATCAGCCTAATTTTAAAAATAGGAAGAGTATCTGAGTACTCATTCTTATCCAAGGAAGATACAGACAGTCCTGGATTTATGATGGTTTGACTTAAGGATTTTTCAACTTTACAGTGGTGTGAAAACAATATGCATTCAGTAGAAACTCTACTTTGAATTTTGAATTTTGATGTTTTTCCCAGGCCAGCGAGTGATATATGCGGTAGGATATTCCCTCATGATGCTGGGCAGCGAGCCACAGCTCCCAGTCAACTTCCCAATCCCAAAGGTAAATAACTGATACACTGACAACCACTCTGCACCCCATGCAACCATTCTGTTTTTCACTTTCAGCACAGCATTCAATAACTTACATGAGATATTCAACACTTTATTATAAAACAGGCTTTGTGTCGGATGATTTTGCCCAACTGTAGGCTAATGTAAGTATTCTGGGCATGTTTAAAGTAGGCTAGGCTAAGTTATGATGTTTAGGAGGTTCTATGTATTAAATGCATTTTCAGCTTACAATATTTTCAGCTTAAACAATGGGTTTACTGGGATGTAAGCCCATTGTAAGGTGAGGAAGATCTGTACAAGTATGGTCAATAAACACATAAAAAGATGCTTGATATCATTAGCCATCAAAGAAATGCAAGTCAAAACCACAATGAGCTAACAGTTCACACCTACTAGGATGGCAAGAATCAACAAGTCTGATATACGTATTGGAGAGGATATGGAGAAACTGGAACCCTCATACACTGCCGCTGGGAATGTTAAATGATGCAGGCATTTTGGAAAACAGTCTAGAAGTTCTACAAACAAATAAAGAGTTACCATCAGACATGGAAATTCCACTCCTAGATACATACCCAAGAGAAATATCAGCACCGTTCCACCAGCACTCTTAACCCCTTACCCTGCTGTCATTTTTTAAATCTTAAGTTCACTTGTCACCATCAGACACAGATAAATAATCATTTATCATCTCTCCCTATATAATAAAAACTTAGCTCACTGATTGAAAGGGTAGACTTATTTGAGTCACGAATAGATACCTAATGCCCAGAAGAGGGTTTGGCACAGAGCAGATGCTCAATAAATATTTCCTCAGTGAATGAAGACGTTATCTTTTGCAAACCCAGAAATCAACAAGTTGCAAACAATTTCACAATCTATGTCATAGGCTAGATTACATTTGGGGTTTGTAGTTTGTTGTTTTTTTTAAGAAGATACATTTCTATTTTTTTCTCTTTATATAAAATGTTAAAATTTTAGTTTACATGATCTGTTTTGTTTTACTTAACATTATATTATTTTATATTATTTATAATATGAAATATATTAAATATTAAATTTTAATATTAAATTTTATCCCTATATAAAATATTAATTTATAATTTTATCCCTATGTATAAAACATTAATTTTTATCTTAAATATTAAATTCAAATAAACATTTGCATCTGATTCTTGAGGGAACATTTTAAGGTAAACAATTTGCATCAACTTTTTTCAAATTCTAACCAAAAGGGAGACAACTGACTTAAAGTAATAATTTATTTATTCAATAAATATTTATTTGGTGCCTGGTATATGCCAGACACTATGTTCAATTCTGACAGTTAGAAAAGTGGAGGTGGAGGGGTGGTTTAAATGTTTCTGAGATCTCATGACTCTCACATGGAGCTGGCTAGGATTTTGAAAACCCCTTTATAAAGCCCATAATTTTGTTTTTTGGTGTTTTAAAGGAATTTACCTATTTTTTTCTTTTTTGGTATTTGTTTAAAGCTAGAATTTCAAGACGAAGCAAAGTATTGATTTTTCATTCACAATTAGTTTAATAGGTATTCCATTTCTATTGGATATAATTGAATTCAAAATGATTAGCCTTGTAGTCTGCCTCAAAATCCTACCATTTCTACCCTTCCTAAGCAGTAAAAATGGCACTTATTATTTAATAGATCAAACAAGCATCTCATTATTATTTAATTTGTCTTTCTTTGATTGGAATGATAATTGTGCAATTATGATTTTATTAACCATTTATATTCCTTTTTATGGATGTCTTTTTAGTTTAAATTGTCATTTTTATAGGTTTTTAATTTATTGGTAAACACCTTTATATTCAACAGTTCATCCTACTAAGGTCTCTACAATGATGTACTTGGGGCTCTGGCCCATCCAATTACACACAGCACACTGACAACAATACAACACAAAACAATAGACAAGTAGATAATAAAATATAATTAAACAATCAAAAGAGGGTCAGAGACCATATTAGTAGTTATATATTGAAACCCTGTAAAGCTAGTAGTTATGCCTCGCGTTTTATTGCTAATGTTCCTGCTGGAACCGTTTGTTTGGCAGCGTGACAAAGAGTAAGTGTTTTCCATCTTCTTTCAACCAATCCCATGGAGTTTATTTGAATCTCTGTATCCAGCCCACTTTTGACTTTGTATTTCTGTCTAAATGTGGCTAGTCCCTAAGACTCTCAGTCCTTTGCGTGAGATTGTTTCTTTGGACCCCCAAGGAATTTGGGCGTATGAGGATTCTCTAAGTCTTCTGAGAACACCCTCTGGTGACCTACATGCCACTTTTACTTCTAATCCAGCTTCAAATAATTACTCCTTCCCTTGCTGTAACTTGTCCATCACAGTGTGTCTTTGCCCAAACCTTCACATACATATTTTTTTATTATCCTACATCAGGAGTCAACATTCTGAAAACTGCATAGTTTAACTTCATTGACTTTTTACACCTTGTAGCTCTTCCCCCAAATATAAAAGTTACAACACAGTTTATAAATTTTAACTTCCACTTCATATACCCATATTTTATTTTTATATCTGACCTTCCTTTCCTTTAACCATTTGTATTCCTATATAATTTGAATATCAAACCTGTCAGCCATCTATGTTACATTCATTTCTTTGTGGAGACTATACCTTTCAAGTGTCACCACAAACACATATGAAAAAGAAATTTTAGGTCTAATTATTATTATTATTATTATTTTAAAGATTGGCACCTGGCTAACAACTTTTGCCAATCTTTTTTTTTTTTTTTTCTGCTTTATTTCCCAAACCCCCCTGATACATAGTTGTATATCTTAGTTGCAGGTCATTCTAATTGTGGGATGTGGGACGCCGCCTCACCTTGGCCTGACGAGCCGTGCCATGTCTGCGCCCAGGATCCAAACCCTGGGCCGCTGCAGCAGAGCGCGCGAGCTTAACCACTCGGCCACAGAGCCGGCCCCTAGGTCTAATTATTACATGTCAGAATTCCCTCCCAACATTTTCCATGTATTAATGCTTACAACATCCCATATATGTATACATGTATACATATGTAGATATGCACGCATATTTTATTATACTATTATAAAGATGCAATACACTGATTGCATAATGGTATAAAAAATACCCAGCTTCCTATGGTTTTTAAGTAAGAGAGGCAAGATTTTACCCCAGGATATCTTACTCTGAAGGCCATGCTCCATTCCATATCTTCAGTATTCTACTAGTATTTGTCTCCTCTTTTAAATTCTAACATTTTCTGAGGCTTGCTGTCTACAAAGCGGATGATATTCTTGTTTACTGCCCCCAAAAAGCAACATTGCAAGATGAGGTAATTTTCCAGATGATCAGTTGACAAGTTGATAATGAACTTGGATTTCTGAGCAAGAAGGATTACCAAGAGCATTGAATGAGTCACTCTCCTATGTACTCTTTTAGTAGGTGGGATTACTCTATTTTTTGAGTAGACTTGTAGTTAAAATACAAATTATATTCCTTGAAAAAGATCTATCAAAATAACAGTTACTTTAATAAACCAATCAATTTTTCAGGCTTAAGTTTTGCTTTTAGTGCCCATTTTCACCTGTATGTATGTGTATTGATAAGATAGTGGTGGTGGGGGGGTTGAAAGATTCTTTACCATTAAATTATAGATAATGGTTAGTTTTGATTAGAAGAAAGGAAATGTTTGGGGGGTTATTTTAGGCTGCATGAGGACAAGCATGGGATATCTAAAGAATGATCTTTAGCACTAATTAAAGTTAAGATATTTGAAGGATACTTTACTGTCTTGAAAGAGCTTACCTATTATTTAATTTAATTTTTGTTGTTATTACATTACAGACAAAGAAGCCGAGATTCTTAAGAAATTGGTTAGAATTAAAGAACGGTTTTTTAACTCCAGCATCTACGCTATGTCTGCTATAATACAACTGCCTCTATAAACAAAATCCATTCTCCCATGTTACTTTTTGTGTGTGTATGAGGAAGATTGCCCTCAGCTAACATCTGTTGCCAATCATCCTTTTTTTGCTTGAGGAAGAGTGGCCCTGAACTAACATCTGTATCAATCTTCCTCTATTTTGTATGTGGGATGCCACCACAGCATGGCCTGATGAGTGGTGTGTAGGTCCACACCTGGGATCCGAACCTGCGAACCATGGGTGCTGAAGCAGAGTGCATGAACTTAAACACTCCGCCACTGGGCCAGCCCCTCTCTGTTATTCTTTTAAGGTTTCTAGTTGATATATTCTACTGGAGCTTTTCAATGAAAATATTTTTACTTCAATGTAATTAAGATGGTCACTTCCCATTTTTATCAGTCCAGCATCCAACCATCTTCCTATTTTGATGGGCTCTCCCATCATGTGAGTCTTTCTTAGAAACAAACCCTTGCTTTTCACTCCCAAAACTACTGTGTTTAATATTTTCTCCCCTAAACACTGGCAGCTAGACCAGTGGTCTGTGAACTAGAGTGGGTCATATGTAAACTTTACCAAGATTTGGAATCTGATGTAAATAGGAAGAGCCAAAATTTATTCACAGCATGAATCAGTAAGATTGTGGCAGGAAAATGTAATGTGGCATTATCAAATGATAGTATTGCATTGGTGCCCAAGACCAGTAATATGCTACAATACTGATGATGGCTGAGCCAACAACAGTGCCTGATCAGACTGGCAGGACTTGGCTGTGGTTCCTGCACCTTGGTGTTTCTTGTTTCCTGCCCATTTTCTAGTCTGTTTCTTCACCTTTTTCTTCATTTCTGTGAGGCTCTCAAATAAATTCAGAATTACAATGAATTCATTTTCTGCTTGGTTAGCCAGAGTTGGTCTCAATGGATTACAACCAGTATCTTTGATGAATAAAGAATTGTTCCAAAGATAGGGATGTGGGCAAGACATCCTCAGGGAAATGTAAGAAATCTGGGATTGGTTATATAGCCTAATTAGCATAGAAGGTAGTTGAAATCCTATAATAAATATCTCATGATGATAATGTTTCCAACTCTGGCACACACTAGAGAATGAGATGATTTATTTATTGTTGGCGGTTATCTGCAAGGTAGTGCCCACTCAGGGCAAGGCTTCTGGAGATGTTTTGGCACTAAAAATATAAAATTTCATGAAAAATTAAATGATGTGGCAATGGTTGAATGAATTTTAAAGCTAAAGAATAGCTGAAGGAGAATTAAAAGCTAAAATTCCTTAATCCTTGCTTTAGATAGAGATTTAAACTGAGGGTCTTTATTTGACCATATTGAATGAATACATTTATCGCTGTATTTGCATTGTTGAAAACCAAATTTCAGTTTTTGTCTTGTATGTGGAAGAACTTAAAAATAGCTTAATCTAGGGCCGGCCAGGTGGCTCAGTGGTCAAGTGCACAAGTTCCACTTCAGTGGCCCGGGGTTCGCCAGTTCGGATCCCAGGTGCAGACATGGCACCACTTGGCACGCCATGCTGTGCCAGGCATCCCATATGTAAAGTAGAGGAAGATGAGTATGGATGTTAGCTCAGGGCCAGGCTTCCTCAGCAAAAAGAGGAGGACTGGCAGTAGTTAGCTCAGGGCTAATCTTCCTCAAAAAGAAAAACCAAATAGATTAATCTATAGACTCACAAGCTATCCTAATGAATGTCAGTGTATTTTTGGGAAAAGAGTGGAGCACAGACAATTGCAATCGGGATATTGGAGAGGATTCGGATGAGTAAAGTAACCCAAACCACTCAGTGCTCGCTGAGCTTCTTGCCATAGCATGCGCTTTTGGCCAGGGTGCTGCTTTCCAAAGACTTTTCTCTTTCATGTTAGTCTTCATTATCCCTTATAAGAGTAAACATAAAGGAAATAAAAGACATTTAAAAATAGAGATTTTATAATGTTAATTTAGTGTAAACTTCCTCCTCCACTTTCTCCTTCATTACGTCATCTTAGAGCTCTCCCAAGACACATTACATTTCAAGGCCTTGAAATATAAATGAGAGAAAAGAGATGCCATATTTTTATAAAGTACCATAGTAATTATTCCCTTCTAGACAAGAATACTAGTAAGCAAATCAATTGTTTCGATGACAATGGAAGCTAGAATAATAAACAAAATTTGTAATAACAATAATAAGAATAATATCAGTTATCTATTGAGCCCTCATGTTATGCCAGGTCCTGCTCTACCTATAACTCATTTCATCCTTTCAGCAGCCCATGAGGTAGGAGAAATTATTGTCCCATTTAAGAGATAAGGAAAATGAGTCAGAGGGAGATTAAGGAAATTGCTTAAGGTCACAGCAATTAAGAGGTGAAGCTAGAACTTAAATCCATGCCATCTGAATCCAGAATCTGTGTTTGTCACACTACACTGTATTATATCTCATCCCAGAGTGGCAGAGACGAAGTAGCAAAACTTAATAACTTGATACAAACTGGGCATAGTTGACATCAAAGGTAGCTGAGCTGGTTTGAGAGTAAGAACCATTTGAACTCCAGGGATCATGGGATCCCTTGGACTGAAAAACATTGGCAGCCTACTTGAGAAGCCTTACATCAACTGTATAATAACACCACCACCAAGTCCAGATATGATAAAAAGAAGCTAGATTTGAGTCTACATTATAGAAAGCAATAGTCTTCCCACAGTTTGATACAAAGAAGAAAAAAGACCATGCATGCAATACTACTACTAGATTGCAAAATGAAGCTTTCTGTGCACTTCACCAAAGGGACTGTGATCTAAGGAATGAAAGTTGGAATGGAATATCTCGTAATGCATCTAATGACTCACTCTTATTATCATTTCTTCCTGTCCCCATAAGTCTAGACTTTACCGATTTAGATATTTTGTTATCTAAGAAAACAATATTTCCTCCAAGGTTGCGTTCAATTGGAAAAAAAAAACAATCTAATAAACAGGGAAAACTGTTACCTTGTCATTTTCAGCTTGTCATCACATTATTCAAACCAGTAGAAGGAGAATTTACAGTGTGAGGCAATATATCCTAAATATTTAGGGGAAATACTGTTTTTTCTATGAAAATAGGGACAAGAAAATGTATGAATTAAAATAAGGACAACCCATGGGGTATCTCTTCATTGTACCATGACTAGCAATAAAATTAATGGAGTACTACTTCAACCATATATAGGTATAGCACTAAGAGTTCAAGATTCCTTAGAAGATAAGAATGGAACTATTCTAGCAGATACAGAATTTAGAACAGCTGAAACATTGACTAAAAAGTAATTAAGTTTAACCCAGAACATTTAAATCTAAAGCATCGACACAAGGAACAGATAGTGCAAAAGGAAAATCCTAAGTACCAGCCATGGCCACAAGCTTGTTCTGGAAATGAAGACCCGAACATCTACCACTATTTTAATTATTTTTGTGTTGTGTGTATATATATATATATATATATATATTTGTGTATTTTAACAATTCCCTTTGTGCTCCTTCCCTTTTCACACAACACATGCACATACACAATGTATTGTTGCTATCGATCTCTGAAATTTAGCCCAATAGATTGCAAAATAATCCTGGATAAGAAAGATTACCACCAAGAAATCTTGTGTAGCAAGTGGGATCTTGTAATACATTTGATTTAGGGGAGGAATTCAGTGTATATTTGGTTTCATATGTGTTAATATGGTTATATGGTTTATATGTGTTTAATATATGTGCTATACGGTTTATATGAGTGATAGCTGTATTTTGTTTGGCAAAACTGTTTTTTTAAAGTGTAAGTATAAAAAGGAGGGTATATAAGGAAGCTTGGTAGTGAAAGAAAATAATTTAAGTAGAAATTGTAGCTTTTATGTTGTTTCAGTTGTTTCAGTTTTCCTAGGTTTCTCCCATGTATACATGTTATTAAACTTTGTTTGATTTTTTTCCTGTCTTTCTGTTTCATGTCAATTTAATTCTTAGACCAGCCAGAAGAACCTAGAGAGTAAAGAAATATTTCTTCCTCCCCTACACAATCTTTAAGAATTGAATAAGGTGTGCATTTCTCCAGGTATGATTTGCTTGAATGGGAGTCATTGAGCCCCATCACCGCTGGATTTTCTAGCCTTCTGTTATCGAGTTTGTAGTTCATTTTGAAGCTGCCAGCATACTAGGGAGCTCAGATTTAGTCACTTTCCATGCCACAAAGCTTAGCTGAGACTCCAACTCACCAGTTCTGGCATTCACATGTTTCTGAGGGCAACCTTAACTTTTGCTTTCCTTTTCTGCACACAGCTCAGATTCCAACTAACTCTTTCACAATTCCTTTTTAAAAAAATCTTATTTAAAAATATTCCCCTAAATGGATAAGTAAACTGTAGTACATCCAGGCAATGGAAAATTATTCAGTGCTAAAAAGAAATGAACTATCAAGCCATGAAAAAAAATGGAGGAAGCTTAAATGTCTATTATGAAGTGCAAGAAGTCAATCTGAAAAGGCTACATACTGCGTGATTCCAACTAGAAGACATTCTGAAAAAGGCAGATCTATGGACACAGTAAAAAGATCAGTGGTTGCGAGAGGTTGAGGAGTGAGGGGAAGGATGAATAAAAGAGCATAGAATATTTTTAGGGCAGTGAAATACTCTGTAAGATACTATAGTGATGCATACGTGTCATTATGTATTTGTCCAAACCCATAGAATGTATAGTACCAAGAGTAAATCCTAATGCAAACTATAGACTTTTGGTGATTACAATGTGTCCATGTAGGTTCATCAGTTATAACACATGTACCCCTCTGGTGGGAGATGTTGATGATGGAGGAGGCTATGCACATGTGGGGACAGGAAGGTACATGGGGAATTTCTGTACCTTCCTAGCAATTTTGCTGTGAACCTAAAACTTCTCTTAAACAAAAGCCTTTAAAAAGAAAAAAATTTCCTCTATAGGTGTACTGTTGGTTTAATGACATTTTTACTTAAGTCTTTGTGTATACTGAATAGAAAAAGTTGATGAGAATTTACCCATAACATTGTAATTATAGATTCTTGTGGCCATGAAATAATTATGTGAAAGAAAAATCAGCAACACTATATCTTCTAGATATTCTTTTGTTGTTGGTGTTAATTAAAGTGTTAAATTTGCATCTGACTTCTGTTTTATTTTTTTCATATTTTCACCCTTTTCTTTTATTCCCAAAGTAAGATGTTTCATTGATATAAGAACCTAATTAAAAATAGTATAAAATGGAAATATTTGCTTTGATATGTATGCCTTTAAAGAAACATTTGGTTATTTGGTTAATAGTCATTTTCTAATACAAAGCAGGTGGTTTATTACCTGCTAATTTTCTAATACAAAGCAGGAAAACTATTTTTAATTTTCTTAATATTCAATGAGAGTCAAATGTCATGACATTTGTAGCCTCAGGACTCCCTGAAATTTTTAATGGTCAAATCTCACCCTGAGGATGGTCCAGACATGTACTTCAAAGGGACATTGCAGGGAAACCAACCAAGAGTAAATGATAAAGAGAAAAGCGAAAACAAAATTAGACTACTTATACATACCAAATCTATTTGTAATTTTTCATTTCTCGTGAAGAATATATTTTCAAATGAGAGATATATATCTGAGATATGTTTTCACTCAAATCGAGTTTAAACATTCATCAAAGGGGAAAATGCAATAAAAATACTGAGTAAAAGCAAAACAAAAGAATTAAGTTACATTTTTAGTCAATGAATGGGAAGCAGGTGTTAAACACAGAGAAGTTCCTCACTCCATATGTGTCTTCGAGTCAAGAACTATGAGAATAAAGAGAGTAGGAGTAAATTCATAAAGATAACTATAATCTACTTCTACCGACATCTATTAGGGGAAAACAACCACAACATCAACACTAAGATTAAAATTGACTTTATAATGCCATTTTTTGTTCCTATGAAATAAATTCAAAATTGAAGCCAAGAATTTGAACATTTACAGAATACATCAATAATACATCATTACACAGATCTTCTTCAATTCAGTGATTTTAATTTTCTGTTGAACAAGTGGAGTTTATCAGAGAACTTAGCATCTAAATGTAAAAGGGGAAACTGTAAAATGCATTCTTTAAATTTGCATGTCTTTGGCTCCTGAATAGCCATCAAAGTAATTGTTTCTTAAATGCTATGCAAATCTTTTCTCCTGTGTTGACCCTAATCAAAGCAATTAATTCCATAATGAAGCCTTTCTTCACAGACACCATCTTATTATTATCTTGGTCTAAATTAATAACATCATGATAATAATTAGTAGATTTGAAATCATCTATTTCTTTCTTACAGCATGTGGGCTCCTTATAAAAGAGCAACAGGGATGGAAATTAGAGTAAAACATGGCAGCTGTGTTGATTGGTGTGCCCTCCTAACCCTAGCATCTGCAACATCGGCCTAATTTAAATGTGAATGTGCTGTGGTTGTAATGTTCTTTCCCTCACTAGACTCAACTACTAAGTACATGTACAGATAGTACTTATTGCATATAGCTTATATTTACTATATTACATATGTAACCATTTTTATATAACTGCATTACATAATATAATATATATGAGCATATACATATTTATGTACAACTATTGTATACACACATGTATATATCCCATACATATTTATAAGAATCTGTTCTGTGATTATTGAAAGCATCTCAATATCTTTTTTCTACAGCTTTATTATCACAAAGATTCATACCTAACTATATAGTCATATATTCATTAAAAAATTATAATGGACATGATCCTAGCTGGTCAAATCTAGAGACAGTAGGAAGATCCTAAAATATTTCAAGCAACTCCATATATATGAATCTTTAGTGTTGACACAAGAGTGTCCAAGAACTAGATCTCTCTATATTTAATCTCACGTCCTGGAAGTAGGTTTTCCTTGTTGATTTATTTCACTTTGATGAGATGCCCTGATAGCTTTACAGTTGGTACACTGGGCTCCGGGCGTTTTACAGCTTTTCTGTGTAATCTTATCTTTTTGCTAGTTCTCTCCATGAAGGGATTTCGTTTTGTGTGTATTCCTATTGAAAACTTTTCTCATAAATAGTTTTCCATTTGTACCACCTATATTTGAAGGTATATCATTTAATTAATTAATTATAATTAATAATTAATATATTCCAATCTCATTCTCTTTGATCATTTATATATATAGCCATCTAACTCAATACAAATAGCAATTATTACTGCAGTTATTTATACATATCTTCACAATATTCCACTTACATTTTCTATTGTGCCACTGTAAGTAAAATGTGGAAACATTAGATCATGCGGGAACATTTCCCACCCTTAATAATATAATCACAATATGCACTATAATCTTTACAAGATAATATTATAATGTTGCTTTAAATCATAGACATACTTTAAAGACAATAAGAAAACAGTCTTTTATACGTATCAAAGTTTTAGCATTTCTGGCCGCCTTCCTTCCTTCCTGGCAATCCTCTTATATTATTTCCTTTCAACCTAAAATACTTTCTTTAGCATTTCTTGTATTACATTCTGATAGCAATAAATTTTATCTGAAGATATCTTTATTTCATTTATATTCTTGAAGGATATTTCTGCAGGATACAATATTTCTGAGGTGACTATTTTTTTCCCTCTCAGCATTTTAAAGACCTTATTCCACTGTCTCTGGCATCAATAGATTTGTTGAGAAGTCACAAGTTTTTCTGTACAGTGTGTCGTGTTACTCTGGCTTCTTCTAGAATTTTTCTCATTTTTGGTTTGCAGTAGTTTGTCTGTGATATTCTTAGGTATGGTTTTCTTATACATATCGCACTTTGGATCCACTGAGCTTTTTGAAACTCTACATTTATATTTTGTGCCGAATTAGGGAAAATTTTATCTAATATTTCCTCAAATACGTTTTTTCTGCTTTCCACCTTCAGGAATGGCAATAACAAGTGTTTAAGACATTTTGATATTGTCTCAGAAGTCCCTGAGCCTATATTAGTATTTTTCAGTCTTTTTTTTCTGTTCTTTATATTGGATAATTTGTATTGATCTTTTCAATTTCACTGCTTCTTTCCTCTATAATTTCCATTTTGTTGTTAAGACCAATTGTAAAATTTTATTTCAGATGTATATTTTTATCAGTTGGAGTATTTCCATTTGATTATTCTTTATTATTTCTAACGCTCTGCTGATATTACATGTCTTTGCACTAGTTATAAATTTTTTTTATATTAATGAGTATAATTATTATAGGAACTTTAAAACCCTTGCCTGGATATCAACATCTGGGTCATCTCAAGGATCATCTTTGTTGATTGTCATTTTTTTTTATTAAGGTTATGAAAGTTAACATCCTTGTGAAATTACAGTTGTACATCATTATTAGTCATGTTGTAGGTACACCACTTCACCCCTAGTGCCCTCACCCCACCCCCTTTCCCCTGGCAACCACTGATCAGTTCTCTTTGTCCATATGTTAACTACCACCTATGAGTGGAGTCATACACAGTTCGTCTTTCTCTGTCTGGCTTATTTCACTCAACATAATACCCTCAAGGTCTATCCATGTTGTTGTGAATGGGACAACTTTGTCCTTTTTTATGGCTGAGTAGTATTACATTATATATATATATATACCACATCTTCTTTATCCAATCATCAGTTGCTGGACACTTAGGTTGGTTCCATGACTTGGCTCTTGTGAATAACATTGCAATGAACATAGGGGTGCATGGAACTTTTGGAATTGCTGATTTCAGGTTCTTAGGATAGATACCCAGTAGTGGGATGGCTGGGTCATAAGGTATTTCTATTCTTAACTTTTTGAGGAATCTCCATACTGTTTTCCTTAGTGGCTGCACCAGTTTGCATTCCCACCAACAGTGTATGAGGGTTCCCTTTTCTCCACAGCCTCTCCAACATTTGTCACTCTTGGTTTTGGATATTTTTGCCATTCTAACAGGTGTAAAGTGATATCTTAGTGTAGTTTTGATTTGCATTTCCCTGATGATGAGCATCTTTTCATGTGTCTATTGGCCATCCGTATATCTTCTTAGGAGAAATGTCTGTTCGTGTCCCCTGCCCATTTTGTAATTGGGTTGTGTGATTTTTTTATTATTGAGTTGTGTGAGTTCTTTGTATATTATGGAGATTAACCTTTTGTCAGATAAATAACTTGTGAATATTTTTTCCCAATTAGCAGGCTGTTTTTTTGTTTCAATCCTGTTTTCCCTTCCTTGAAGAAGCTCTTTAGTCTGATGAAGTCTCATTTGTTTATTCTTTCTATTGTTTCCCTCATGTGAGGGGTTATGGTGTCCGAAAAGTTTCTTTTGAAGCTGATGTCAAAGAGTGTACTGCCGATATTCTCTTCTAGAAGACTTATTGTTTCAGGCCTAATCTTTAGGTCTTTGACCCATTTTGAGTTTATTTTAGTAAATGGTGAAAAAGAATGGTTGATTTCCATTCTTTTACATGTGGCTGTCCAGTTTTCCCAGCACCATTTGTTGAAGAGAATTTCTTTCCTCCATTGTAGGTCCTCAGCTCCTTTGTCAAAGATTAGCTGTCCATAGATGTGTGGTTTTATTTCTGGGCTTTCAATTCTGTTCCATTGATCTGTGCATCTGTTTTTGTACCAGTACCATGCTGTTTTGATTACTGTGGCTTTGTAGTATGTTTTGAAGTCAGGGATTGTGATGCCTCCGGCTTTGTTCTTCTTTCTCAGGATTGCTTTAGCAATTCGGAGTCTTTTGTTGCCCCATATGAATTTTAGGATTCTTTGTTCAATTTCTGTGAAGAATGTTCTTGGGATTCTGATTGGGATAGCATTGAATCTGTAGATTGCTTTAGGTAATATGGACATTTTAACTATGTTTATTCTTCCAATCCATGTGCATGGACTGTCTTTCCATCTCTTTATGTTGTCATCGATTTCTTTCAAGAAGGTCTTGTAGTTTTCGTTGTATAGATCTTTCAGTTCCTTGGTTAAATTTATCCCAAGGTATTTTATTCTTTTTGTTGCGATCGTGAATGGGATCGAGTTCTTGAAATCTTTTTCTGTTAGTTCATTGTTAGCATATAGAAATGCTACTGATTTATCTATGTTGATTTTATACCCTGCAACTTTGCTGTAGTTGTTGATTGTTTCTGAAAGTTTTTCTACGGAGTATTTGGAGTTTTCTATAGATAAGATCATGTCGTCTGCAAACAGCGAGAGTTTTGCTTCTTCATTACCTATTTGGATTCCTTTTATTTCTTTTTCCTGCCAAATAGCTCTGGCCAAAACCTCCAGTACTATGTTGAATAAGAATGGTGAAAGTGGGCACCCTTGTCTTGTTCCTGTTCTGAGAGGGATTGGTTCCAGTTTTCGTCCATTGAGTATGATGTTGGCTGTGGGTTTGCCATATATGGCCTTTATTATGTTGAGGTACTTTCCTTCTATACCTATTTTATTGAGAGTTTTTATCATAAATGGATGTTGGATCTTGTGGAATGCTTTCTCTGCATCTATTGAGATGATCATGTGGTTTTTGTTTCTCATTTTGTTAATGTAGTGAATCACACTGATTGACTTGCAGATGTTACACCATCCCTGTGTCCCTGGTATAAATCCCACTTGATCATGGTGTATAATCTTTTTGATATGTTGCTGTATTTGGTTTGCCAAGATTTTGTTGAGGATTTTTGCATCTATGTTCATCAGTGATATTGGCCTGTAGTTTTCCTTCTTTGTGTTGTTCTTGTCAGGTTTGGGGATCAGGGTGATGTTGGCTTCATAGAATGTATTAGGGAGTGCTCCATCTTCCTCTATTTTCTGGAATAGTTTGAGAAGGATAGGTATTAAATCTTCCTTGAATGTTTGGTAGAATTCTCCAGAGAAGCGGTCTGGTCCTGGACTCTTATTTTTGGGGAGGTTTTTGATTACTGTTTCTATTTCTTTACTTGTGACTTGTCTATTCATATTCTCTATTTCTTCCTGATTCAGGTTGGGTAGGTTGTATGAGTTTAGGAATTTATCCATTTCTTCTAAGTTGTTCAATTTGTTGGCATATAGTTTTACATAGTATTCTCTTATGATCCTTTGTATTTCTTCGGTATCTGTTGTGATTGCTCCTCTCTGGATCTAATTTTATTTATTTGAGACTTCTCTCTATTTTTTTTAGTGAGTCTGGCTAAGGGTTTGTCGATTTTGTTAATTTTTTCGAAGAACCAACTCTTTGTTTCATCGATCCTTTCTACTGTCTTTTTGTTTCAATATAATTTATTTCTGCTTGAATTTTTATTATTTCCCTCATTCTACTGACTTTGGGCTTTGTTTGTTCTTCTTTTTCTAATTCTGTTAGGTGTCGTTTGAGGTTGTTTATGTAAGATTTTTCCTGCTTATTGAGGTGAGCCTGTATTGCAATGAATTTCCCTCTTAGGACTGCCTTTGCTGCGACCCAAATCATTTGGTACAGTGTGTTTTCATTTTCATTTGTCTCCAGATAATGTTTGATTTCTTCTTTAATTTCTTCAATAATCCATCGTTTGTTCAGTAGCATGTTGTTTAGTCTCCACATTTTTGGCCCTTTCCCAGCTTTATTCTTGTAGTTGATTTCTAGTTTCATAGCATTATGATCAGAAAAGATGCTTGATATTATTTCAACCCTCTTGAACTTATTGATGCTTGCTTTGTTTCCCAAGATATGGTCTATCCTTGAGAATGTTCCATGTGCCCTTGAGAAGAATGTGTAACCTGCTGTTTTTGGACGTAGTGTCCTATATATATCTATTAGGTCCATCTCATCTAATTTTTCATTTAATTCTATAATTTCCTTGTTGATTTTCTGTCTGGATGATCTGTCCATTGGTGTTAATGGGGTGTTGAGGTCCCCTACTATTATTGTATTGCTGTTGATGTCTCCTTTTAGTTTTGTTAATAGTTTCTTTATGAATTTTAGTGCTCCTGTGTTAGATGCATATATATTTATAAGTGTTATGTCATCTTGGTGGAGCATCCCTTTTATCATTATATACTGCCCCTCTTTGTCTTTCTTTATCTGTTTTGCTTTGAAGTCTACTTTGTCTGATATAAGTATGGCAACAGCTGCTTTCTTTTGTTCATTATTAGCTTGGAGTATTGTCTTCCATCCCTTCACTTTGAGTCTGTGTTTGTCTTTGGGGCTGAGGTGTGTTTCCTGGAGGCAGCATATTGTTGGATCTTGTTCTTTGATCCATCCTGCCACTCTGTGCCTTTTGATTGGAGAGTTCAATCCATTCACGTTTAGAGTGATTATTGAAATGTGGGGGCCTACTGTTGCCATTGTATCACTTGTTTTCCAGTTCTTCTGCATTTTCTCCTGATGGAGAGCTGTTACTTTGTGTTATTGTCCTTCTGCTTATCTCCTTTGTTCTGGACTTTGTAACCCCTTTCCTTTTTTTTGATTTTTCAGGAATGAGGTTCTTCCTGAGCATTTCTTGAAGAGGAGGTTTTGTGGCAATGAACTCCCTTAACTTTTGTTTATCTGGGAAAGTTTTTATTTCTCCATCATATTTCAAGGATATTTTTGCTGGGTAGAGTATTCTTGGCTGCACGTTTTTGCCCTTCAGAGTTTTGAATATTTCATTCCAGTCTCTTCTAGCCTATAAGGTCTCTCCTGAGAAATCTGCTGATTGCCTTATGGGGTTTCCTTTGTAAGTTATTTTCTTCTGCCTGCCTGTCCTTAGTATTTTCTCTTTGTCGTTGACTTTTGCTAATTCCACTACTATATGCCTTGGGGTTGGTCTTCTTGCGTTAATAAAGTTTGGAGATCTATTGGCTTCTATCATATGAAGTTCCATCTGTCTTCCCAAGTTTGGAAAGTTCTCAGCTATTATTTCTTTGAACAGGCCTTCTGCCCCCTTCTCCTTCTCTTCTCCCTCTGGTATACCTATAATCCTTATGTTGCATCTCCTAATTGAGTCAGATAATTCTCGGAGAGTTTCTTCATTTCTTTTTAGTCTTAGTTCTCTCTCTTCCTCTGCCTGCAGCATTTCTATATTCCTATCTTCCAAATTGCTAATTCTGTCCTCCATATTATCGACCCTACTGTTCAGAGTCCAGATTTTTCTTAATCTCCTCCGTTGTGTTCTTCATCTCCAGTATTTCTAATTGGTTTTTCTTTATAGTGTCAAGCTCTTTTGTGACATAGCTCCTGAACTCATTGAATTGTCTATCTGAATTCTCTTTTAA
Source organism: Equus asinus (assembly GCF_041296235.1). Lineage (NCBI taxonomy): Eukaryota > Metazoa > Chordata > Mammalia > Perissodactyla > Equidae > Equus > Equus asinus. The sequence continues at coordinate 112,008,194 of NC_091792.1, read as the reverse complement.
CTCGTTGAGTACTTTAATAATGGCAGTTTTGAAATCATCATCATTTAGGTTATAGATTTCATTGTTTTTGGGATTGTTTTCTGGGTGCTTATCATTTTCCTTATGTTCTGGAGATTTAATATATTTTTTCATACTGCTTGATGGCGTGGATTTGTGCCTCCGCATAAAGATAGAGTTTAGTCGCTGCTTCCACTTGTTGCTACTGGCGTGGGAGGGGGGCAGCTGTTTAGACTGCACCAACCAGGAACCCTGTCAGCTGTTACTGACTGGACCTGGATCCCTCTTCGTGTTCACAGTGGTCCTGTGAGGGTCCCTTGTCAGTTGTGGGGGCAATCGCAAGGGGGCCTCAGGCTGCTGATGCCTACTATTGCAGCCCACTTAGATGCGCTCCCTCCTTGTGGTCTGCAGTGGTGTTGTGGGCTTTCCCAGCAGCCAGGAGCAGGATCACCTAAAATCGCCACTTTGTCCCTAACAGAGCCCACAAGATCACACTTGTCCACTATAGGTCCCAGCAGAGCTATGGGTATCTTCTGCAGTCTGTCGTCAGCTCACCTAGCTGTGCTACTTTTGCCCCAGGGCCTTCCTGCCTTGCGAATGCCAGTCGGGACCTCTCCACTAGTGCTGTGCAGAGGCTTTCGCTGAGGCTGCTGTAGGAACCTGGAGTTCCCCCCGGGCTACGTAGCCATTTCACTGGAGCTCTACCCTGCCCCACTCCACTCTCATGGGATCTCTGGGAGCCCCTTGCCTCGTCTGGGACACAGCCAGAGTCCGTGGGCCTGGCAGTGGCTTGTAAGCTGCTGCCTTGTGGGGAATTCTGCTCTAGGGAGCTTCCTGGTGTTCTGAATGCTGGGTGGGGACTCCCTGCCAATGACGAGCAGAGGCCCTCCCTGCTGGGGGTGTGCGGGACCCTGGGGATTCCCCCTGGGCTTCAGTGTAATCACGGGGGGCTTGAGTAGGGCTGTTGTCACCTGTTTCCACCATCGCTCCGTTGGTGAGTGCACACTCCCGCCCTTGGTGTGTGGCGATGCTATGGGGGAGTCCATTGGAAGAGAGCCTCCTGCAGGAACTAGGCTGTCTGGGTGTCGGGGGTTGGGGGTCAGAGAGTTTTCACCTATTTCCACCTCCTCCTGGGAGGAAGTCCGTCCGCCTTCCGATGTATAGTAGTATGAGACTCTTAGGCGTCTTGAGATGCTATCTGGATATCCTTTGTTAACCAGTGAATGTCCAATTAGCTGTAGATTAGATGGGGGAGAGACAAAGAAGACCACTCACTCCGCCATCTTGGTCCCGCCTATTAGCACACTCTTATTGCAATTGTCCTCTTAATTGGGTTGGCACCCAGTGTAACTGGTTGCTGGGCTCAGGGGCGTACAGTTGTGATAGGCCTGAGGCCAACAAGGCTGATGTCAGTTCCCTTAGGAGGGCAGCTGAGTAGGGCTAGCCCTTGGCATGGAGGCACTCAGTTGTTTCAGGCTTTGGAAGGTGGGGCTGATCCTTTTTATGGCTATTTGTGGAACACAAGTCTTCTGCCAGTGATAAGCTTCACCCCCCTCCGGACCACATACACTGTCAGCACAGTCCTGGTCCGTGCACACTTCTCAACCCCCTGGAGCGTACCCCACTGCCACACTGCAGAGGCCCCCTCCTGCCCCAATGCCCCCCACAGTTCACCAGGTCCTCACACAAGCCCTGCCTCACAGAGGCAGACACCTTTGCCTGCCTGTAGAGGATCAAGGCATTCAGTCAATGCAGGATGAAAAGTAGCCTGAGGGCTTGCTGTTAAGTGGGGCCAGTCCCTAGGGTGGGTTGCCTGCCCTGGCTGAACTGGATTAAATCTGTGCTCTAGTGGGTGTGGCAGACCCCTGGGCTAACAGCCCAAGGGACACACCTCAATGGCCCCCACCTGTGTCCGTATCAGCACGCCTGGACCAGCTCAGAGCAACAGCCCCCACCAATGTCTCAGTCTCCAGAGAGGATCCTCCTCTCACCAAGATTACCCCAGAGCCCACCAGGTAAGTCTCGGTTCATCAAAGGACAGTCAGCCTTCTCTCTGGTGATTTTAAGTTGCTGCAATGAGTGAGTTTGTGCATGGGCCCTTTAAGACCCAGATCTTTTCGGCTTTTGGCCGATAGCTTTTCTGGGGTGTCCTCGCTGCAGTTAATAGCCAGCAAAGCCAGACAGTAAGACCTCCCTCTCAGTTGGGCTGAGTCCGAAGGATGGTTATAGCAGTATTGCCCCCACTGCAGACCTCACTCCTCCAGGGAGGGCTGCGTACCTTAGGTTGGCTCCCACCTGGCCAGCTGAGAAGCTCTGCTGCTCCCAAAGGTGGCTTTTTTCCTCTCTGGTCAGAGTTACTGCCTCTTCTGCTTTTGTCAGGACTGTCCCTTGTTGTAGGGGTTCTTTTCATCCAGTTTTCAGTTTTCAATCCAGGGTGATTCTTGCTAAAATTGTTGTAACTTGGTTGTGTTTGTGGGAGGAGGCGAATTCAACGTCTGCTCGCAGTGCCATCTTGACGAGAACTCTTGTTGATTGTCTTTTATTTTTGAAAATGGACCATTATATTTTCCTGGTTCCTAAGAATTTGAATAATTTTGTTTTATATTTAGACATTGTGAAAATACTACTGTGGATACTAAGGATTCTGTTATATTCCTTTTAAGGACATTGGTATGTTTTTTTAATAGGAAATTAACTTGAATAGACTCAAAATTCAAACTCTGTGTATTGGACAGCAGCTGAAATCTAATTTCAGTGTCTTCATCCATAGTGTGGTTGCTGGCAGTCTACCCCATGCGTGTGGTGATTCAGTCATCAACCAGATTTTGGTCAGTTTATACAGAGAATGTGGGCATCTCTTCTCTTGCTCTCTTCCCTTTGAAATTCAATCTGCATTTTTCTGTGGCTGCAATTGTACTGAACACTGTCTTCCAGGTCTTCACACCATAAAGATGAGTTTTCTCTCAATCAAACTTGCAAATGCCCTCCACAGACCTACGTGTAGTCTTCCCTCTGATTAAAATCCATGACAACAGAAAATTCACCTATGCTGTTAGTCTTCTCTTTTATGCAGCAGCTGATCTTTAAAATCTGCCTGTTTTGTTCATGCTCCAGAGCATTTGAGTAGGGTTTTTTTTACCTGCTTTTTCTCCCCAAATCCCCCCAGTATATAGTTGCATATTTTACTTGTGGGTCCTTCTAGTTGTATTGAGTAAGTTTTTGTTTTGTTTTGTTTTATTGTTTTGGTATTTTTTACAGAGTTTAAAATTGATTTCTATAGGAGATTCAGCCCACTAGGAGCTTGCTTATATATATATTGTATGGAGAACTTCTAATGTCTTTTTAAAAATCATGTTGCAGCTATTTCTCTATTAAGTGTCTAGGCTTGGCTTTCTTTGTTTTTTATCCTGATTGATATTTATTGACCTTTATGTATCTCTAAATTTAAATTATTATTATCAGGTATATTTGATGTCCATAAAATTCATATTTTAGCAATCAAGTAGCTTGCATGTGCATCATGTTTTTCTTTCTAAAAATTCTCAAGGACTCAACTTAGACCAATGTAGTCTCAAAAATATATGGTTTTATTAAGGAATATTGTAATGATTAATATCATGAGTAATGATTTATTTAAAATTTAAAACGTAGGGATAAAATAACACAGTGAGGTGATTATGGCAAATATCACCATTGTTCTTTTAGAGATGAAAAACTGGAATTGAAAAGGCTAAATTATTGCTTCAAGATCACAGAGCTAGGAAAAGTGGAGGCAATCCTTCAACTCAAACAAGGCTTACTTATTCTATTCCTTTCTTCCACAGCACTTCCAGATTCAAAACCATTTCTAAATCTTTTTTAATGACTTCTAATTGGTAGACTAAATCCTACTGGTTAAAATATATATATATATCAAGCAGATTTAATGCCAAAAATCATGGTTTTATTAAAAATATCACTACATTGTTATGGAGAAGCCCATATCTCCTCCTTATTGTACCTACAGCTTTAAATGACTCTACAGGCAAGATTCACCAGATCTGAGTTTTAAATGTTACACAACAGCTGTTCTAAAATTTGTTGTGGATTAGAAAACAAACTTTGAGGAGGACAGAGGTCAATGTGATCAGATGTTTATATAGACTCACATTATTTTATCTATCACTAAAAAGAAAAAGTAGAATTCTGCTTCTGGGAAGATAGAGTAGATGTATTCTTCCTTATTGCTTCCACTATGCACAACTAAAAACCCTAGACGTTATATATAAAACAAACATAAGAAGACTACAAAAGATGGCAAGAAGGAGGCAGAACAGTTAATGACCTTGAAACCTTAGAAATTACATGGAGATGAGTTCCTTGGGTTTTCTTTTTGCCTCATACATCCTAGATTTGGAGCTAAAGAAGCTGGCTACCCAGAAAAGCTAACAGGCATAGGCAAAAATAAGGACCAAACAAAACCTGAGGCTCTCTCATCAAAGGAACAGGACCAGCGTAATAGATGTAAAACTTTTAGATTGTAATCACTCTACTTCAGACAAACACCACAGAAAAAACTGGTCCTGCCTCCACTCACTATAGGTAAGGTTGAGTGGGGAACTTAGACTTCCAGCTTCACAAGGCTGTAATGAAGCACCAGTTAAGGTGGTGTCAGAGAAGGCAGAGTAAAGAGATGAGACTTTCATGCCCAGTGGCCGACAACAAGATACTCCTCTCCCCCAGTGTCAGTGAAGAATGTGTAGCAAGCCTGCAATTTCATCCCCCTCAACAGTAACAAGGTGCTCCTTCCTACATTGAGAAAATGGCAGAGGATGCTTAGAGCAAAGACAGAAATTTTACCAATGCCCTGCAGTAACATGGTCATCCCCATTGCAGTGCCAGTGGAAACCACATGAGTAGCCAGCATTCCCATTCCTGTTTAGGAGTAAGGAAAGTCTCCCTACATCTTGGAGTGTCAATGGAGACCTAGTGGGGAACCTGCACTTGTCTCTACCTGGTAGTAGTGAGATGTCATTACCTTTCCCCTGCCAGAAGATAATCAGAAAAAAAGAGCTAAAACATAAAAATTAAATAAGATCCAGAATCTCATAATGCAAAAATCCAGTTTTCAATAAAATTTATTCAACATACCAAGAACCAAGAAGACTCCAAGCTGAGTGAGAAACGATGATCCACAACAGCCAACACCTAAATAATAGAAATGATAGAGTTACCTGACAAAGATTTTAAAGCAGCCAGGACAAAAATGCTTCAATAAGCAATCATAAACATTTTTGAAACAAATGCAAAAGTAAAAAGTCTCATCAAGTAAATAGAAGATACAGAGAAGAACCAAATGGAGAGTTTTGAACTGAAAAGTATAACAATGTTGTGAGACATAGATAGTTACTTAGAAATAGTCTGAGATCTTAGGGTATTATTTAATCTTTGATAGGTGAGTCCAGAGAGGCATTTAGTTTAAGATTATTTTTTTCCCCATTACTAAGGCAAGATCTTTTTAGAGCCCTAACTGATACTCCCTGAATTATGAGTTTTTCTACTCAGGGCTGTTGGAAAGAGGCACTACTTTTGACATATGAGCTCCAAGCAGTATTACCACATAATCATGTCTGATAGTTCTTTTCTCAGCCTTGAATAGCTTTCTCACATACATTTGATGATGAGTATTCAACTAAATGTCTAAATGGAACCCTCCACAGACCTTTGGAGTTCTCTCTCTTGCAGCTCTCTTCTCTCTGATACTTAGTTCTGTGAATTCTTACCATCTTGTCTTCCCTAGAATTCCATCCCAACTTCTTCAAACCAGAAAGACTGACAGAGTTTGCATGGTTGCTTCCTCCCTGGATCATGACTCAGAAACATTCTCCAGGAAATAATATGGTAATCATATGGCTTACCTCATTTGCTTTTCATTATTTAGGGATCATTCTCCTGCTGTCCAATTTCTTGAGTGCCATTATTTTATTTGTTTTGTCCCATATTTCACCTGTGTTATGAGGAAAAGTAAATCCATTTCCTGTAACTCCATTTTCACTGGAAGTTGAGACTCTTCTTTGATTTTAATCCATTGTGTATTTATATATTTCTAAGCTGCTTTCTCGTAGACAGCCTATAGTTGTGTCTTAATTTACCTGCTATCTAACAATCTGTGCTTTGCATTGTAATATTCATAAAATTAATATTTAATGTAATAATCTATGTTTGGGTTATACTCTACTATCTTACTATTTACTTTCTATTTGTCCCATCTGCTCTTTGTAGAGTTTTCCTCCCTCTTTTCTGGTCTTCTATTGGATTTTTTAAATGATTTTACTTTATCTTCACTATTGGTTAATTATTTATATCCTTTATAATTTTAGGGGTATTTCTAGGTTTTGTAATATATTTAGCTTATCAAAATCTATTTTAAAATGATATTATACCACTCCACTTATAGTGAAAGAATCTGACCGTGGTACATTTTTATATCCCCTTCACGCTTTTGTGCTATTGTTGTAATATGTATCTGATCCACATGTGTTATAAACCTCTTGATACATTGTTTTTGAATTTGTTCAGTCATTTTTAAGAAGTATAAAACATTAGGAAAAACATATCCATATAATTTCCATTATCAACACTCTTCATTCATTCACGTAGATTTAAATTAACATATGGTATCATTTTCCTTCTGCCTGAAGTATTTCCTTTCAAACTTCTTGTAGTGTCATTTTGCCGGCAATTAGTTCTTTCAGCTGCTGTTTGTCTTAAGAAAGTCCTTATGTCACATTCAATATTGAAAAATATTTCCACTGGTTAAAGAATCCTAGATTAACTTTTTTCTTTCAATAGTTAAAGATGATCTTTCTTTTGTCTTCTGGTTTATACACTTTCTAACAGGCATTGTGCAGTCATTCCCAGCTTTGATCTTGTCTTCAGTACTCCCTGCTTGGTAATTTTTGCTGTTTTTAAAAATTTCTCCTTATCTTTGGTATTTAGGAATTTGATTTTTGTGTACTTTGATGTGGTTTTCTTTTATATTTATCCTGCTTGGTTTTGTTGAGCTTGTAGGATCTGTGGGCTTAAAATCTTCATCAAATTTGGAAATTATTTGGTTATAATTTCTTCAAATATATTTTTCTATCTTCCTCACATTCCTCTTCTGGGACTTTGATTGCATGTGTGCTAGTCTGAAACACTGTTTCACAGTTCACAGATGCTCTATTTATGTTTTTTTCAGTCTTTTATCTCTCTATATTTGACTTTAGATAGTTTATATTTCTTTAAATTCCACAATCTTTTCTTCTGTAGTCTCTATTCTGTCTTTTTGAATTCCAGTATACTTGTAATTTGGGATATTTTATTTTTAATCTCTAAAAATTCTATTTTTGTCTTTTATATTTCTTCCATTTCTCTCTTCATCAATCATGTTTTTCTTCCAGCTTCTTAAAGCTTTTAAGCATATAATATCCTTGTCTTCTATTCCATCATCTCTTGTCATTTTGTGTTGATTCTAACTAAATGGTGTTTTTCTTTGTTATGGATTTCATTTTTCTTCTACTTGCTTGGTTTTTTGTTTTTTATTTTATTTTAGGCTGGACTTTCAGACTTAAATTCTCAGTCATTAGATTTTGGTAGAGTCCTGTAAACGGTGTTTGATTTTGTTCTTATGTTCAGATAAGTTTCTTGGAATTAGTTTAATCATTTCTAAGATTGTGTTTCTAATTTGTTAGCACAGGGCGAGAGTAGTCAAGAGGTAAGTTAGTCTTACTACTAAGTTGATATATTCCTGAAGATTCTGCCTATATATTTATTTGGTCTTTGCACTCTGACTTGTATAAACATAAACTATTCCCAGCTCTCTGTGACCTTCAATAATTGTTCTGTCTACTACTGATTGAACTCTGGAAATGTTTAAGCATATGGCTTCCTGTTCTATCTGAAAGTTACTGTGTGCCTGGCTTCATGGACTAGTACCCTACACTTAATTAAAATAATCAAAGAAACTCCTCTGAAAATGTCTTGAACTCTTTTCCTGATAGTCTTGTTCTCTCTGGTACTCTGCCCCCAAAATTCTGACTGTTCAAAATGTTCTATGTGAATCTCCGTCTTCTCACCTCAGACACAAGATCAACCTTGCTGTGGAAATCCCGTCCCTGCTTTGCAGTCTGAGGGGGTGTCTCTGCACCATACTCAAAGTTGGAAAGTGTGAGATCATAGAGCTCATCTTGTTTGATTCATAGCACTCATCTTGTTTGACCTCTCAGGGATCACAGCCCTTTTCTACCTTTTTTCCAATTTTTGAAAATAATTTTCTCATGTCATTTTGTTTAACTTTATTGCTATTTATGGAAATTGATGCTGGCTTTGTCTGAACCACAAATCTCCAGCAGACTAGGCAAAGCTTCTTTGCATTGTGACTAGTTTCCAAAAGCAATAAGCAAGACAGGGAAAACTCCAATGGACAAGCATTCTTTAAGCCTCTTGGGTCATTTTTGCTACTATCCCATTGGCCTAAGTAAGTCATACGGTGAAGCTCAGAGTTAATGAATGAAGGGATTAAACAAGGGAATGGATAAAGAGAGCGGTGATTTATTAGGGGCCATTACTGTAATGATCAATCACACAAAATTTATCAGCAATTACAATAGCTGAATAACAAGTACCAGGGGCTATATTGATTTACGTCAGCAAAGAGATCACATCTGGAATGACAGCTGCAGTGGAAGACACCACCTGGTATATATACACTAATCCACTATCTTCTTCCAAGACGCATCTCTCTTTTGCATTCACTGAAAAGGTAAGTTAAATAAGGGTTTAATGAGAATTCCCATCCATGCATTTTCAGACTTTTGAGGGTGACAATAATCTCTGCAACACCACAAGGGGTATAGTTTTGCAATTGGCTTATAATTTTTACAAAAAATCAAGCTTCAAATCCTTTCAATATTTATTCCTACTACAACAACTCTCACTCCAAGTAACAGAGAACAATGTAGAGATTCTCCCATTTGCTGAGTGTAATTATTCTAACCATGTACAAAGAAACTGGGAAAATAAAAATGGGATGATTCTGTGGACCCTCTGGCTCCATTATACTACAGGCTTGGGTAAAAACCTACGTATCACCTAAACTCAATGAGTATCCATTCTGAGCAGTAAGCGGAATACAGTGGCAGACTGGGTTCGAAGCATCAGCATTAGTTTTAGATTAGAGGTTGTTTGTCATAACCCATGGGCTACCTGATAGATGACCCTTTAGAGATGACTAGAAGAAAGATGGGGCACACATTTGTGATTTTATCATATGGCTCTTCTTCAAGCTTCATGGACTACTCTTTATTTCAGGAACTATGAGTCCACAAACGATCTCAGATATTGGAACAGAAAGACCATGACAACTTTTGTTACAATGGCTCATGAGAGGCCTAGTTTCAACAAAACCAGATCTTTTTCATTGAGGTAAAGTATACACAACAAAATTTTACCACTTTGTCCATTTTTAAGTGTACCACTCAATGGCATTACGTACATTCACATCATTGTGCCACCATCACTACTAGAACTATCTATCTCCAGAACTTTTTTCATCTTTCCAAACTGTAACTCCACACCCTTAGACACTCCCCACAGCCCCTGTCAGCCACCAGTCTCTTTCCTTTCTCTATAAATTTGACTACTCTGGGTAACTCATATAAGCAAAGGCTTATCATCTTCTCAGGCATTTTTTGGGTATGACTCTTCCCTGGGTCTGTGCATGTGCTTTTTTTTTTTTCTTGATTCCCCATATGCACGGCTGCTTTTAAATGACTTAATTTCCCTAAGACCCTTATCCTTGTTTTTTCTCGGGGCCTTAGCTGTTGGATTCCTCAACAGTAATCTCTTGCCCCAGACATCTGCAGGTCTGTATTCCCCTAGCAGTGTCAGCTGCCCCGCCCCCCCCACAGCTTCCTCTAGCCTGACATCTGAGCTGTGCCACTTTGACCATCCGAACTCTGAGTTAGGTGACATAGAGTCCAATCACAGAGGCAACAACCAGACAGGTTATCATGTTGCAAATTTCATCTGCTTTACTCTCTCTGGTTTCTGGAAGGGAGCTGGGGACTCTACTGCTGTTTCCCCCAAACCCAAATTCTGCCATACTGGGGAAAAGCTGGGATAGAGATGAATAAAACACCACGAAATTTCCTACCATTTTGAAGGAGGCTTTTTCTTCATTGGGCATACTCTTGGTTGCTGTAGATCTTTGACTGATTTGCAGCCAGTCTTAAGCTGTTTATTTAATGATTCATGCAGGAAGGAGGGCTTGGAACTTCCTAGCCTGCCATCTTGCTGATGTCACTGTTGAAAGACTTAGGTTTTAAATTGTCTCAATTACTTCTCCAAACTGCTGCTTATTATTGTAAACCATGGCATCTTTGCCCAAATAGTTAATACTGCTGCCATGTGCCTCAGCATCACTTCATTCAGCATCTTCCACTTTCACCAATAGACTATAAAGAACAGCCATTACAGTTAGCTTGAAGAATGCTTTGGTCTCCTGTCACCAACGTGTTTCTTAATATCTTGATGGAGGAAATGTCTTCAATCTCCTTTGGGAAAATATTTAAAGGATGATTAAGGATACAATGTAATAAATCTGCTCAACATTGTCTTCTTTGGATTTCTTTACGTTATATCAAGCGTTTTATGGCATCACAACTTAATTTTGTGTCACCCATGGTAGGATTTAAGTTTTAGTCAGCTGCTTCAGCTAGCACATTGTATCCAGAATATCTAGACTGTCACACAGACCTGTAAGTTTAGCTTGAATTATTATAAATTATGTTCATCATTCTCTGCTGTGACACTATTGGAATCTATCCCACAGATTTATCACAGTTCTTGCCTAGGTAAACTTGTGAAAACATTTCGTTCATTTTGACTTTGTAATTGGTCCTTAAAAATGCCTCTTGGACTTTTATATGAGAGAAAAATTAAACATGTTTTATTAATTCAGTTATGTTGGTTATCTGTCACTCTTAGTTGAACCTAATACAATTTACAAGAAAATTTCTGTATAAAACACACTGAAACTATTTGTATGAATTTCACAAGTTATTACATTAAACTTTGAAAAACAATTTGTGACTTTTAAACATGGTTAAAAAATAAACTAAGGGGCTGGCGCAGTGGCACAGCAGTTAAGTTTGCACGTTCTGCTTTGGTGGCCCGGGGTTCGCTGGTTCAGATCCTGGGTGAGAACATGGCACTGCTTGTCGAGCCATGATGTGGTAGGTGTCCCACATATAAAGGAGAGGAAGGTGGGCATGAATGTTAGCTAAAAGCCACTCTTCCTCAGCAAAAAGAGGAGGATTGGCAGCAGATGTTAGCTCCGGGCTAATTTTCCTCAAATAAATAAATAAATAAATAAAATAAACTACCCTAAAATGTGAATCTCATATTTAATATGATAGATTGTTTTGAATTCTTTAAAAAGTAAAGTGTCGGCAAAAATTGCAGTAAATATTATGAATTTGTCACTACTCTTTGACTTAAACCTATTCTGAAACTCAACACCATGCAATTAATTCATTATGCCTATTATTTTCAATCCTGTTGTTAATATATTCTTAAATTAATAGCCACAAATATTTTGATACCCTCTTAGAGTTTCATAATATTATTTGAATTCTGTTGTAGGAAAATAAAAGATAACTCTCAGGCTAACCTGGGTTACTGGAGTTCAATTGTCATCCAACCAATTATTCATTAGGGACAGGGACTCCAAGATGAAGGAAAACTATAGCTACTGTAAAATCCTAGCCCTGTACACCTTTACGTTAACATTCTAACTGTAGATACATTATGATCCTTCCTATATGCACACAGACACACACACGCACCTCTTCATGTACACTTCTAGTTAGAATCTGTGTAGGTGTGTGTGCACTTATATTGGAGAATACATTTGGGAAACATCTTTTGTCATTTAGGCTGCATTTAAATGCTTTGGAAGAAGTTAAATTTCTCCTTGCATTGTAAGTTTTTATTCCTCTTGCCCCCTACCCAAGTTTTTGGTAAACACTTGCAGGCAGAGTCTATATTTTATTTCTCTTTCATTGTTTAAATGTCAAACACAGAATCTCGCTTTAAATAGACACTCAATAACATTTTATGGGAAAATTATAAAGAGTGTCATCATTTTGGTTTTTAATGATGATATATCAAATTCTTAGACCTGTGATCATTTCCTCTGTGTTCGAAAAGACTTTGTATTTATAACACTAGTATCTCTTCTACAACATATCTTCCTATAATTTGTCTTGACTGAGCATTGAATTATGAACAGTGAGGACAAAATTAGCCATTTAGTGTCTATTCCGTAGACTGCTCTCTTCCTATATGACACCAAGTGTATGTTAATCTCTCCTTCCTTATACACTTGGGTAGAAAAAATTTATATAACATGTGGTCAGTATATGGTGGAATACCTTCAATGTGTAGAGTATGTATATTAGAGTATGTATATTTATCTAATGTAGAGTATGTATGTTTATTTAATAAGAATTTTCACTATTTGCAAACGTAGATTATTAGAAAACATATCCTTTTGCTCATAAAAATGTTGACTTGCTGTAACTTCCAAACAAAGGTTTTAAGTAGAATCTTTCATGACATGAAGAAAATTCAAGTTCTTCTTCCAATAGCATATGGTAGGTATCTCAAACTCTTTAAATATATGCCCATTTTCAATGACCAAGATCAACAAAAAATCTTTGAAATCATTTTATTAATATCTTAAATTTCACAATAAGTAACATGACTAAAAAATCATCAGTTTGAAAATACTTCTTCCCCTTTTTCCAGATTTTAAAAACACTTTAAGAAGAATGTGTGCTTTATCCTCCACCCTTTGAATCTCTGCCTTAAAATGTTTGAAGGTCGCTGTCATATCTCTGGAAATCTTTTCTTCTCCAGGATAATATCTACTGTTCTTTCAATCATTCTTAAATATTGTAAGTACGATTTTTGTCTTAGGATTTGAACGTACGCTGTAAACAGATTCTTTTCCTTATTTTGAGACTAAAGAAACTAAGAAGATACAGTTTGTATTCAAATTTACTCTGAAATCAACCACAAACTTAGGTCAAATATTACCATTTAAAGCCTGAATACTATGCAAGTATTGGGCTGTTCTACAAGTAATAACAATTCAAGCTGCGTGAATAAATGCAATATTTTTTAGAGAACGTGTAAAATGAAAAAAGAAAGCTGAGAACTGAGCCTTAAAGACTTGATAAAGAAGCCTGAAAGGGAATTCTGAAGGACAAGGTGAAATGGGAGCACATCGTGTAAACAGAGTGGGAAGTTGTGTGTCAGACAGGAGGGTGTGTTTGGCCAAGTTTAACATTGTGATATAGACCCAGATAGACTTCCCATTTGAAGACTGTTTCTTAAGTCAAAACATTTTTCAAAATCGTAGCTATGCATCTTTAGATGTACTCCAAAAGTTGGCATTTGTTGCCAAATTACCAATAAGTTAAACACCAAAAAAAAAGAAATAAAGGAAATAAAATCTGTGTCCATCTCTTTTTATCCCTAGCATTGCTATTCTCCCATCCACCCAGCCTCAGACAGTATCCATTTACGTTTTACTGTCAGCTTTTTGTTCTCTGACCAAAGCTTGTGCCCGTACTTCCATTTTAAAATATTCTAACAGATGGAGACCTTTCTATATTCCTTTTTTAATAGAAAAATAATATTCATATTTCTCTACTAATTATTCATGAACTATGAGCATTTCAATGATTTGTTAGAAAGCAAAGAAATAGGAACATTGTAAATAAGTCTTTAACAAGAAACACTTTCTTACTTCATTTATAGAATATGTATTGAATATGTTTAAATGTTTATAATTTTTAGACCACAATATACATAAACTTTTGCAACTGCAATTCTAGTGAAGAACTCTTCGCTCAATATTAAAGAGAAAAATCAAAACAGGATTCTTGATTTTCCCATAGTTAGTAAGTTCATTAAAATTTCATTTTTGGGTTCTTTAATTATTATTAATAATAATAACATACCATGGATTTGTCTAGCTGAACAGCTTTTAAAGACAAATTACTTACATTGACATTTAGAAACAGCTTCAAAAGCAACCATGGAGATCATTAAGTTCAGCCACTTCATTTTCCAGATAAGAAAAATGAGAATCTGGAAAATACAGTGTCCTGTGCCCACAGGTAACCAAGTCTTAAACCAGGCCTGGACATTAATCCTTGGACTCCAAATTTTGTTATTTTTTTCACTGCAACAGTAGCACTAATATTATAAACAAATTTGTGACTCTTTTTGTTACTAGAAAAATGTTCATTTGATGACTCAGCAAAACCCTAATTCTCTCCTCTTCCCTCCCCATTTTAGAGATGGACAAGTTGAGGTTTACAGAGAGAGGCTAACAATTCAAGGAACATGTAACAATAAAATAGAAATAAAAATGCATAAGGATTGCTTTCATTTTCTAGAGGATTTTTCATCGACAAAATGGTTTAAATTATAGATGAGCACATTCAAAAGAAAGGAAGAATTTAAATGATGCACTTGTTCTTTTTTTCACCTGCTAATAGGTGCTAAAATCTGTTTGAATTCTCTGAATGGAGGTTTCTGGAGCCAAAGTCTTATTACCATAAAACCCAAGATCAAAAAGACTATGAAATATTGAGGCTGATTTAGTTTTCAAATGCAAAGCAGCAGCTGGATTAAAGCACAAGGCCAGTGGAAAAACCTGGAGAGAAACAACTGACATCTTCTGTCATCGGCTGTGCTCCCAGACAATGAGCAGACTGATTGGATCATGGAAATGGGAGAATTCATTATGTTCTTGTTCTAGGAAGTTTCATTTCAGGAAACTGATGTGTGGCAAGCTGCAGCAGGTCATTCTTTTACTCAGCAAAGAAAAAAGAGGTGATTGATACTGGGAGGACATAGGTAGAAAAAGAAGCATTTTGCCAAGATTATATTTACTCCTTAAATAACACCATTTACAAAAGTTTTTAGTTGAAGAAAAGTTTTCTACAATATATATGTGTATATATATATGTATATATGTATAGATATACATAAATATATATATTTATATATGTGAATGTATATGCATATATTTACATAAATATGAGTGTGTGTATTTATTTATAGGAAAGAAGAAAGAAAGCAAAGAAGGAAGGAATGTAGGAAACTCAGACAAAGACAGTCATTCCTATATTATCCTGATAATCTCACTAATGTTATTTTTTAATATGTATTTTACTTTATAGATGAATAAAAATTCAAAAGAAGACCTAGTTTACATGTTCATAAACACATATAAAGTTATGGGAAGCAGCAAATAGAACGCTATATGAGCTGACTCTGAAAACGTAAAACACCAGGTAATTCAAACAAAGAATGCTTTAAAAAAATGGAGATTGATACACTCTCAACTTTGATGAAAGTCCAATATAAGAAAAATCTGTTAAAGGATAATTTCATTGTGTGGCAAAAGAGTTGCTAAATGCATCCTCTGTTATGCAATTTGATGTCCCTTATCTAGTGATAATCATTGTACTGATTGCTAAGAGGATTCTTTTTCTCTCAAAACAGGAAAAACCCAACCAGCTATGGAATGTATTAGAGAACAAGCTACATGTTGTTAGTTGAAAAATAAAAAAGAAAAGAATTTTCAGCTGCTCCAGGTAATTGCAGACTTAGATGTTGTTCTTGTTTTCTCTGGTCTTGGCTCTTCTCATTTAAAATGAGAAGACAGGGTCAGGCCCGGTGGCACAGCGGTTAAGTTCTCACCTTCTGATTCTTGGAGGCCCAGGGTTCACTGGTTCGGATCCCGGGTGTGGACATGGCATCGCTTGGCCAAAGCCATGCTGTGGTAGGCATCCCATGTATAAAGTAGAGGAAGATGGGCATGGATGTTAGCTTGGGGCCAGCATTCCTCAGGAAAAAGAGGAGGGTAGGCAGTAGTTAGCTCAGGGCTAATCTTCTTCAAAAAAAAAAAAAAAAAATGAGGGGACAAAAGTATGGCCAGTGCTGGGGCTGGCCTAGTGGCATAGCAGTTAAATTCACTTGCTCTGCTTTGGCAGCCCAGAGTTCACCGGTTCAGATCCCAGGCACAGACCTATGCACTGGTTATCAAGTCATGCTGTGACAGGTGTCCCACATAAAAAAAAAAAAAAAAAAAAAACAGAGGAAGATGGGCACAGATGTTAGCTCAGGGCCAATCTTCCTCAGCATAAAGAGGAAGATTGGTGGCAGATGTTAGCTCAGGGCTAATGTTTGTCAAAAAAGAAAAAAAAAAAAAAAGCATGGAGTATTAACTCTAAGGAAGTAGTATAAGTTTAATATATGAGAAATATTATGATAGGCTTATAGAGCAAGGAGGAAGAAGACTGGCCTCAGAGAACAGCTAACATCTTAAGGGGTATATATGAGAGTAGGGTAAGTATTAATTATTATTATTGGCATTGATTAAAAATATGGAGTCTAGGGGCTGGCCTGGTGGCATAGTGGTTAAGTTCACATGCTCAGCTTTGATGGCCCTGGGTTTGCAGGTTCAAATCCCAGGTGTGGACCTAGTGCCACTTGTCAAGCCATGCTGTGGCGGCATCCCACATAAAACAGAGGAAGATTGGCACAGATGTTAGCTCAGCAAGTCTTCCTCAAGCAAAAAGAGGAAGATTGGTGGCAGATGTTAGCTCAGGGCTGATCTTCCTCAAAAAAAAAAAAAGAAATGAGTTAGAAAACATCACTAATGGAGACAGAGAAATTTAAAAAAAATCATAAGGGGCTATTATGAACAATTGTATGCCAATAAATTGGACAATCTAGAAATGAATAAATGCCTAGAAACATATAACTCTCCAAGACTGAATCATGAAGAAATAGAAACCCTGAACTGACCAATAACAAAAAAGATGATTGAATAAGTAATCAAACACTTCCCAACAAAGAAAAATCTGGGAGCAGATGGCTTCATAAGTGAATTCTACTAAATATACAAAGAATAATTAATGCCAACTTCTTAAACTCTTCTAACGAGAGAAGAAGAGGGAACCCTTCCAAACTCATTTCATGAGGCCATCACCACCCTGACACGAAAGCCAGACAAAAATATCTCCAGAAAAACAAGACGCAGGCCAATATCCCTGATGAATATAAATGAAAAAATCCTCAATGAAATATTAGCAAAACAAATTCAATAGCACATTAAAAGGATTATGCACCATGACCAAGTGGAATTTATCTCTTGGATGCAAAGACGGTTCAACATATACAAATCAATCAATGTGATACACCTTATTAACATAATGAAAGGATAAAACTCAGAGGATTGTCTCTAAAGATACAGAAAAAATGTCTGACAATATTCAACACCCTTTCATAATACAAACTCTCAACAAATTAGGTATAGGAGGAACTTACCACTATACAATAAAGACCATATATAAAAAGCCTACACCTAACATAATACCCAAGGGGGAAAAACTGAAAGCTTTTCATCTAAGATCTGGAACAACTCAAAGAGGCCCGCTTTATAGCTTAATATGTTCTAGAAGTCCTAGCTAGTGAAATTAGGTAAGAAAAAGACATAAAAGTTGTCCAAATTAGAAATGAAGAAGTAAAATTACATATGATATAATCTCATATGTAGAAAATCCTAACGATTCCACAAAAAAACTATTAAAACTAAAACACAAGTTCAGTAAAATTGTAGGATACAAAGTCAACGTACAAAAATCAGTTGCATCTCTATATACCATCAATAAACTATTTGAAAAGGAATTTAAGAAAACAATCCCATTTACAACTGGTTCAAAAAGAATAAAATATTTAGGAATAAACTTAACCAAGGAGGTGAAAGATGTGTACATTGAAATATATAAAATACTGACAAAAGAAAGCAGACACAAATAAATGGGAAGACATTCCATGTTCATGGTTTGGAAAAAATAATGTCGTTAAAATGTTCATACTACCCAAAGGGATCACTTTGACCACTACAGATTCAATGCAATCCCTATCAAAATTTCACTGGAATATTTTTACAAAAATAGAACAAACAACCGTAAAATTCATATGGAACCTCAAACGCCTCAAATAGCCAAAGCAATCTTGAGAAAAAAGAACAAAGCTGGAGGCATCACACTTCCTGATTTCACAATATATTACAAAGCTACAGCAATCAAAGTAGTATAGTACTGGAATGAAAACACTCTATATAGACTAATAGAACAGAATAGAGAGCCCAGAAATAAACCTACACATATGGTCAACCAATCTTTGACAAGGGTGCTAAGAATCCATAATGGGAAAAGTATACTCTCTGCAGTAAATTGTATTAAGAAAACTGGATATACACATGCAGAAGGGTGAAATTGGACCGTTGTCTTACATCATACATAAAAATCAACCCAAAAGGGTTTAAACACTTAAACATAAGACCTGAAACCATAAAACTCCTAGACATTGATCTTTCCAATGATTTCTTAGATATGACACCAAAAGCATAGTCAATGAAGCGAAAATAGACAAGTGGGACTCCATCAAACTGAAAACTTCTAAATAGCAAAGGAAACAATCAAGACAATGAAAAGGCAGTCTATGAAATGTCAGAAAATATTTGCAAACCATATCTGATGAAAGGTTAGTATCCATAATATATAAGGAACTCCTACAGCTCAATAGGAAAGAAACAAATAACCTGATTATAAAAAATGGACAAAAGAACTGAATAGACACTTCTCCAAAGACATACAGTGGCTAAGAGGTATATGAAAACATGCTCAACATCACTAACCACCAGGGAAATGCAATTCAAAACCACAATGAACTATCACTTTACACCAGTTAGGCTGGCTTTTACCAAAAACACAAACAATAACAAGTTTTGGCAAGGATGTGGAGAAAAGGAGACCATTGTACACTGCTAGTGGGAACGTAAACTGGTGCAGCCACTATGGAAAACAGTATAGAGGTTCCCCTGAAAGTTAAAAATAGAGCTACCATATGATCCAGCAATCCCACTTTGGGGTATATATCCATAGGAAGCTAATTAAAGCAGAATGTCAAAGAGATATCTGCACTCCCATGCTCATTGTAGCATTATTCACAATGGCCAAGAGAAGGAAGCAACTTAAATGTCTCTCTTCAGATAAATGGATTAAAGAAAAAGTAGTATATATATTCAGTGAAACATTATTGAGTCTTTAAAAAGAAGGAAATCCTACCATTTGTGACAACATAAGCGAACCTGGGAGATATTATGTCAAGTGAAATAAGCCAGACACAGAAGGACAAATATTCTGTGATATCACGTTCATGAGGAATCTAAACTAGTCAAACTCACAGTAGCAGAGAGTAGAATGGTGGTTGCCAGGGACTGGTGGGAAGGGGAATGAGGAGGTACTAGTCAAAGGGTACACAATTTCAGTTATAAAAGCTGACAGTCCTACAGATTTACTGTGCAGCACAGAGCCTATAGTTAACAATACCGTATCGTATACTTAAAAATTTGCTAAGAGGGTAGATGTTATGTTAAGTGTTCTTATCACACACACAACAATACTAACAAATAAAGAGGGTGAGAGGAAGCTTTTGGAGGTGATAGATCTCTTCATAGCATAGATTTTGGTGATAGTTTCATGGACGGACGTATACTTATCTCCAAGCTCATCAAGTCGTAGACATTAAACTAATACAGCTTTTTGTATGTCAATCATACCTCAATAAATGATTTAAAAAAAAAAAGAAATATTATGTGAGCCACAATTGTGAGCCACCTATATAATTTTAATGTTTTTATTAGCCACGTTAAAAAAGTAAAACGAAACAGGTAAAAACAAATGCAGTAATATATTTTATTTAAATAAATATATCCATAATATTATCATTTTAACCTCTGATAAATATAAAAGTTGTGAAGATATTTGACATGCTCTTATACGAGGCATTCAGAATTTGGTATATATTTTACACTAACAGCATGTTCTAGTAGGGGGCAGCCACATTTTTCTGTGCTCAATAGCCTCGTGTGGGTAATGGTTACAGTTTGGGGTAGCACGGTTCCGACCACTGATGATAAAGCACAAAAAGAAATAGAGACAGTCCCGGTCTTCAAAGAGGATGACACAGAAAATAAATACACATGAAGAAACTGAAACCGGATAACATGGTGCCCAGTAACCAGAAGAGCAGACATAGCTGTTTCTTTGGCTTTGACGAGGAATCTCTGACAAGGTGACCAGCACTTATATTGAGAATTGAATAATGAAAAAGTGCCTATATAAAAAATTTCTGTGATGAAAAGACGCAATCAAATATATATGTAGTGCAATGCTCCTGAGGGGGGAAAAAGGCCTTTACTACTTTGAAAAACAAGGGGAAAAAGAAAGATCAGCCTGGTTGATATGTGCTGGATGAAATGGATGAGGGGAGGAAAAATACTAAAGGCCGGTTCAATAGGGCCTTAGCACTTGAGGTGAGATGTTTGGCTTTCATTCTCTTTGCCGTGAGAGTCATCAGAGGGACATAGGCTGAGGGATGTAATTTAGGAAAGAAACACTGGCTGACGAATAATGAATGGGCTACAGTGTGGGGAGTGGGAAAGTAGAAGTGGAGGGCTTACACAACAGAAATTTATTTTCCCATTATTCTGGAGGCTAGAAGTCTAACATCAAGGTGTTGGCAACTTGGTTTCTTCTGAGGGCTTCTTTCCTTGGTCCATAGAAGGCCATCTTCTTATGGTGTCTTCACATGGTCTTCCCTCTGTGTCTCTGCCCTAATGTCCTCTTCTTGTAAGGACAACGGTCATAGTTGATAGAGACCAGCCATACGACCTCATTTTATTCAAATACTTCTCTAAAAGGCCTGTCTCCAAATACAGTCACATTCTTAGGTACTGGGGTTAGGGCTTCAACACATGGATTTGGAGGGGGCTCGCAATTCAGCCCATAACAAGTATCAGTAAATATTTCAAAGGTGTCCTGTGGATCACAGTTTGGCAAATATGGGTATTTTGATAAGAAGAGACGTGATCCTGCTTTTCTAATCACATGGGCTCATTGACTGTCTCCCAAATATGCTTTCTGATTAGTCACATATACCCCTTCTCATTCCTATCAACTTATCAAAATTCTGCCTATCTGTCAAGGCCTGACATGTCATATATCCTCTTCTTGGCGAAATTTGTTTTGAGATGTAAAATGTAACAGAAAAGGTTTACCAAAATCCCTAGTGCATTGCTTTAACTCTTCCAATTTTTCCCTCTTCTCTTTCATTTCTCGCCTCCTTTTTTTCCCCTTTCATTTCTGCTTTCCCATTCTACTTCAACAATATTTTCTATTCCTGGGTTCATAAACATTACTTATCAATTATAAAATAGTTTGCCTAAAAAAACTAAAAAATAATATAATTACTACATGTGTCCCAATTTTTTATACCCAGCAAATGGCAGGAGAATAGTTTCGAGTTTCTGATTTTAAGGATGTAGGTTTAATATAAGCCTTAAGGAGAGTTCTCACCTGCTTGTTTAACGTAAAAAGAAGGAGAAGGAACAGGATATATATAGGAACAGATATATATATCTGCTTGATTCAGAGCATGGGGCTGCAAGTCAACTGAGAATAATTTGTTATCAACTCAACTACTAAATTCTTGACAGTTGACACACAGGTGAAATGAAAGAACAGTTATGGAGGTAATTAAAACTAATGAGGACTTATTTTTTGTAAGTGATGTTTGAAGTGGGAGTTAACCAGATCAGGTAATGGAACTGATTGATGTATTAATGGGCTGAATGAATCATTCATTTGTTCATCCAAAAATATTTAAGGAGAGAATTCTGTGAGCTAGAAACTGGAGATACAGCAGGGAACAAGAAGATAGAATTTTATTCTCATAGATTTTATGTTTGATAGGGGCCTGCAGATAAATTAATGAATAACAACATTGAAATTAAAGGTAATGTTATTATGAAGGAAATAAGCAAGTTGATTATATATATAAAGGATTATTTGGTGGCAGATATTCTAGACAGATTAGTCAGAAACTGCTCTGTAAGCAGGTGACATTTATTTGATTTCAAGGATCAAAAAATGAGCATCATGAAGATTCTGAAGAATACAAGTATTTAAACAATTCTATAGACACTGCTTCTATATGATTATGAATCAATTAGATATTTTCCATAGGGAGAAAGAAATTTGTCTCTATTAAACATGACCACAGTATGCAGTGCAACCAAAAAGCCACAAAATCTCAGCAGCATACAAGAATAAGCTTTTGCTTAACTCAGAAATTTGTGACAGTCGGGTGTCCATGGAACTCGGCCAGACTTGGTTAGAAGAGATAGGCTCTGCTCCACATGTGTTTCATCCTCCTGGGACCAGCACGCTAGGCAAGGCACGTTATTAGGATGACCATGACAGGGGAGCAAGTTGGTAAACAAACACTCACAAGCACATTTCCAGCTTATGCCCAATCATGTGTAACAACATCCAGTTGTCCAAAGTCCCTGAATTTGTCGAGCTCAATGTCTAGGATCGAGTGGGTACACTCCTCCTATGGAGGTGAGAGAATGCTGTGAATATTTCTGAACAATAATCTACCCTAACACATCAAGGAGATTAAAGATAAAATTTTAGGGCATCCAATAGCACTCAAAGGCAGACCATATGTACCTTTCATCCTACCTTACTATTTTTCTGTTATTTTACTACACAAGGTGAATGCATGCAGGCATTGTCCTCATGAGAAGTAGCGACACCATGTGAAGCCATAGGCACCTTTGTGGCTAGAGTTTGGGTACATAGGACTATCCCAATAGGACTATCCCTTGTTCACAGTCCTGAACAGAGCGCAAGACCACAGCATTTTTCCTCGATCAATGTGAGGATTGATGGGCTTCAGCTAAATGAGTCCTTCTAGCTTCCTCAAAATTTCAAGTTTGTAACAAGGTTCATGTTAATACTAGGAATTTCCCTAGCCATTTATCCTGGCTTAGTTATTATCCCTTCTCCATTTAGTGATAAGAAACTAACACTTGATTGACAACTGTTCTTAAGTATCCCTGGATCTGAACAGAGAAATGGCTGACTTTATGTGATATTTTCATATTACATAAAATTTGTAAGTTAATTTGTAACATTGTAAACAGTTAAAAGCTGGAATAAATAATTGCAAATATTATTTTTTACAGTTGTAAGGCAGTTAGTCTCAGGCATAAATTCTAAAGTTTCATTCAAAATAAGTTTATGGCTTTAAAATAGTTAATGATATATTTTAGTGAAGATGATGTACAACTTCAAATATTAAATGGTTGGCATTCTGTTTTTTAAGGCTACAAATTTCAGCGGAGGCGTTTGTAATCCAATTTTACTCAACACCCAAGACTCAAGTTCAATATCTTCAAAATAAGGCTACATTGCTAGATTAGTAGAACTTATAAGAACATTGTTAAGGTAATTTTTAGCTCTCAAGTCTACTTCTTCCAAGTGCCGTTGTAGGGATCCAGAACTAAAAAGGTAGACAATTGTAGTACCAAATCCTGCCACAAGAGGGTAGTCTTCCCACAGGAAAATTTTAATGGTTTTCTTGTCCTTATATCAGCATTACACTATTAAAATTCAAATTTTAGAAACCATGTCGATTGAAGTTAGAACTTATGACCTACAATTTTTATAACCACAAGTATTTAAAGCTGTTTGTTATGATATAATATAGATTAAAAGGAAATAAGTAGGGATCAACCATGATACATTAGTAATCATAACACCCTCTTAGTAGCAAGGATCTCCTGTTTAAATAAGTAATATTTTTCAAAGTATAAGCATTTTGCAAATAAAAGTATATTTGTGGAATTTTTGAAGAAAAAGCAGAGAATCTCTATTCACACATGGATTCTGTTAGTTTTGGTAAATTATCCTCTCATCTCTACAGAACAAACCTACAAATTTTCTTTTATTTTTGCACTAATTTACAACATGACTGGTTTTGCTTTTCTATTCTAATCAAGTACTTGATTGAAAATATTTGCCAAGATCTGTACCAAGAGAAAATTTTTATTCCTCTGTTGTGTTTAAATTTGGGCAGTCCAGTGTATGAAAGCTCTATTGCAGTATAAAATGGGAGACATGAATTCTCATCCCAGGTCTATTACTGATTAACCAAGCAGTATAATTTGTGGAAACCAATGTATTCTTACTGACTCCCTCAGTTGCTTCATCTGTAAAATGAAGAACTTGAATACCTATGCTTGGAAATGTTTCCTTGACTTTTTTTCCTCTAACATTGGTATGTCCTTTTTACACTTGGAAGAAAATCACAAAGAGCAAGAGTTAATTCATGCTGTACCTGATTCAGCTGTATTCTAGCATTGCTTTGATAAGGATATTGTTTCTCTGTGGAGCAGATTTAAATGCCAACTGATTTCAAACCAATAGTGTTTAAAAGCCCCTTGGTTTATCTTATTTTTTCATTGCTCTTTAAAGTTCTCACTCAAATCATGAAAGGACACAGGAGCAGGACTTTAGATAAAAGTAAAACGAGAGCTTGATAACTGCCTTCTTTTTGGCTAAAAAACCAAGTTCACGAATTGTATGTAGTAAGAAGAGTGGAGAAAACTCTGTCATAATCTATAATGTCAGCCCCCAGATGTACTCAAATTCTCCAGTCAGCACACCAAGCAATGACTTTCTCTTTATGAAAAGTAAGGGGACTGCATGTGGGGACAATCTAGTTGTGACATCCAACACCCCATATTGCTGAGGATCAAGGCCACAGGTTCAGAGGCTGTCTCCTTCTTCAGCAAGTGTCATATTAACAAAAAACGATGAGAAAAACAACCTTTCCAGCTCTAGGGACATGATTTTTCAGTCAGGGATGCACAAATAGCTGGGCTTCTTGACTGGAGCTTCAAAATAGTGTCTCAAAATCAATTCTAATTAGCAATAAAAGAGCTATTTACCTGGAAATTATGTTGGTACACAGGTGTGTTGCTGCTGGAAAAAACCATTCCACCACTCAACTCAACAAAGTGCATATGTTCATCTTGTTTGACTTGGTTTATGATTATAGGCAGTCGTGCTGCCAAATAAATTGTTTTCGAAATGTTAACTACCTTATGAAGAAGAGCGGCTTGCTATCTTTTTTGTGTATGGCTTTGCTTCATTCATTAGATACCTTCTGTCCTCTAAATTTTTCCAAAGACAAAACTAAACACAATCTCAATTCCTCGCTCCCTGTGAAGACAGAAGGTGGTGAATCTGAGCATAAAAATGGGGCAAAGGGACCCCTATTTACAAGATAGAAATTTAGCTTCTCTGTTCTCCCCATGACTCTTTCTGCTTAAGGCTAAGGAGGCAGAGAAAACAAAGGGAACAGAAGGAATATAGGGAAGTGCACCAGGCAGGTGGCTAAAGCAATTCTAAGATACCCCATGGATCCAGAGGACCAGAAATAGATGCTCCTGACCAGAGATTTATATAGCTTTGCCTCACTGACCGTAACAATGTAGTGTATGGAAATTATTGCAATAGCTTTTTGTTATTGTCCTCATCAGCAGACAAAGGACTAAATAAATCATGCAAGGAAGGAAACTATTACTACCTGCTCCTAACTATACGGCAGGTGCTCTGTCAGAGCCTCAAGAGAACTCAGACAGGCTGACGCTGTTCTCTCCATTGTTCAAGTGAGGAAACAAAGAGAACTTGAGGAATTTGTCAAAGTTCACACATCTCATTAGTGCCAGAGCATAAATTTAAACCCAAGTATGTGTGCTTCAAAGGCCGAGTATCTAAAATAGTTTTCCAAGAACTCTAAGTTGCTTCTCAAAAACAAAAAACCAGCCAATCCTCACTGACCTGTTCTCACCTTTTCCATAACACGTTTCTTTGTCTAGAAGTCTTCAGTGGAGTTTTCCTTTCGTTACTGAAAAGAATAATGAATTCTTTGTCAGGGAAGCACATTCCTGAATCAGGCCACCTCGTTTCAATGAGATCTCTCCCTCAGAAATATATTCCCTCTCTTTTTCTTGCCAGGGAAGGTAAAAAATGCTTCATGAATATTCAGAAAGAGAGATGTTCTGATAGCTGCTATCACTCACCTATAAGGCAATATTGTATGAAAATAGACTTTTCAGTGCTCTGAAAATAACTGAAACTGTGGAACTGCCATTGAAAGGCCACTAATACATCGAATTGGTATTCAGAATGCCTGTAGGCCCAGGTCAGTTCTCATGAATGTATAATATCATATTTCAAATCAGCCTTGATTAAAATTCTCTGATTTCAATCATAGACCTTTATCAAAAACTTGAAAAGATATTTTAATAACAAACTTTAAAAGGAGCTGTGGTCATAATAGCAAAAATCTAACATTTTCCAAATCCACTTGATATTGTCCTCTTCCCAAAGCAATAGAAAGTAATTGTAACAAACAAATAAAAATGAAGCCATTCAGAAGACATACTCAAATGACTAAACGAGTATGCGTCAGAGGAAATGAGAATGAACACCATCAGCCCTGACCACTTCCGTTTGCTTAGGGAATCAGAGGGGTGTTCCTCTTCAGTGACACTTGGCATTTCATTTGAACGGTTGTGCAAAATGCCATTAACATTGCAAGAAAGTGGAATAAATACATTTTCTTAAAAATATTTCATTATTTTTAATGAATGCTGCATATGTTGTAAATAGAACAGACTTCGAAAACATTGTGTTCAATTCCGAACATAGTTCAGAAGGAGTTTAACATTAAAGCATTGTCAATGTTTCTCCAACGAAGGTTATCTTTGCTCAAAAGTTTGGAACTAATGAGGCTCCTTTCTGATTTCCAATAAACAACTATTACCACACAACTTCATCTCTTGAAACAGTTTGGTTCAAAAAAGAGCATTGGTTTGACTATTCCAAACATATTCATTAAATTACAAATCACTATCTTGTAAAGCACTAATTTTACTCTATAACTAAATTTTCACTATTACACTATCAGTAAATTATTATTACTAAAGTGTTTAGGGATGTACACACACACACATAAACAACACACACACACACAAATACATGAATTTAGCATTTACCATTACAAATGGCCTGAGGTACAGCCTATCTTCCATCTGAGGAAGTGGAGACTTTTTGTAATAGGCAGGGGGGGCGGACCCTCTAATTTTCTGTTAAAAGAAATATGAGGAAGATGCCTTAGCAAAAAATAGAGAAAGTAGTTAAGAACATTGTTTCCTCATCCAATGGGTCTCAACCTTCACTTCAGTCAAAATCTGAGGAAATTTTTAAAATACTGGGTCCTGGGTTCCACCCGAAGAAATTCTTGTATAAATTGCCTGTACAATGTTCTGCGGTTTAAAAAAATCTCAGGTGATTCTATTATGCAGCCAACCTTGAGGACCACTGCCTGAGCCTTGTGTTTTGTGGCAATTGAGAGTCCCTGTTGCCTCCCACAGCTCTCATGCTCATGGATTCAAGAGGCTGCAGCTGGAGACCATCTCAGACTTTCCCAAAAGTACAGTCAGTAGCTGGGGGCCACCACCCTCCAAAGATCCAAAATATCTGACTGTCCCCACTGACATCTGTCCTGGCGTCTCTCATCCCTTTATTTTCCATCTCAGGATTTAACTGATTTCTGACATAGAATTCACCACAAATTCTGGTTGTTTTATCCATCTGCCTGTTCATTTGATTGAGTGTTCTCCCTCATGATACAATGTAATGTATGAGAGCAAGAACTTTTCTCTTTCAATTTCTAGCACCTTAGCACATTGCCAAGCTCACAGCAGGCCTCCAATAAGGATATTTTGGTTGCATAAATAAAAAATAATTAGATGAAAGAGTTGTAGAGTAAGAGACAGTAGGTAGATGGGTGGTCTTCCCAGAAGAGCATGGGCTCCTAAGTTCCTTCCCACAGATGCACTTCTGAAATAGAGGTGTGCAACAGTGACAGAAAGTAGTTGTTGCTAGGGTAGACCCCGACGAAATCTACTGCTCCTACAGCTGGGACCTTACCTTACCTTATGGAACTGGAAGGATTATGTTTTAGATTTAATATGTGTCCTTTTAATGTACTCCAATTTAAGGAGCAGGTTTTGAGGCTATTACTTTTGCTTTAGGAAAATTCATGAAGAAGAATCAACCCTGTAGGTCAAACACTACGATCAAGACATTATCCTTTACCATTTCCCACTGGCTGTGGAGAACAGTCTCAGGATTTTCAATAGACTCTCTCAATGGATCAAATTCTAGCAGTTATAATCTAACGCTATTATAGATATTTTTCTGGGAATTTTAAAGAACAAAAATTTCCACAGTGGAGCTATTTTTCTGTTATGCCAAAGCATAATATATAAACAGAGTTTTAAGAGAAAATATATATATATTATTAAGCAGTAGGTGGTATAGGTCTGTTGTATGAGTGTGTCTGTGTGAGTGTAACATATATAATTTTGTTTTATTTGCTTTCTGTGTATGATATATACATATGTGTGTATATAAAATAGTATATGTGTATTTTTGTGTGTGTTTATATATATATAAAATTGACTCTGATATGGGAATTTTCATGTTATATGTTAATTCGTATTATACAAATGAGGAAACTGAGCTTAAACTATTTAAATATATTGTTTAATGCCACTTAGCAAACAAAGACAAGAATCAGAATATTTGCTAAGAACTCCAATTATAGTCTCCTTACAGTATTGTATAGTTTCTTGTTCTCAAGATTTGTAAAGGGTAATGATCCAAATATATTTCATCAAGAGCATATCAAATCCTTCATTGACAGGCAACGGAGATATACAAAATTTTACTGCATAGCAGTCAAAATAGTCCAACTTCCAAGAAATAAATCCAGATGAACAGAATAATTTTAATAATTTTAAATTACTAAAAATAATAATAGGTTAATCTTATTGGTATAAAGGAATACCCACAAGCAAGAAAATAGTTTAAATTCTCATAAGGTATTTATATGTGGCATCTCTATTGTATTAGTATGAATTTTTTCATTATAATAGAATATACAAAATTAAGTAAACCAAGGATTTTATTCTCTCTAAAGAAAGCTTATGCTACTATGTTAATGATGCCTCACAGTGGCAAACGATATATGGAACCTAATGACTTCCTGGAAAAAGATTACTTATATTTTCTTAATTGCTGTTTTTGCAGTTTGGTGTTATGTTTATTACTCTTAATGAAAAAAAAATTGGCAATGAACAGAGATGGCTAAAATGATAGTGGAAGGTCAAGGAGTGATGAAGGAGTTACTACCCCAAATTGAAATATTTTCTCGTAATAGTAGAGCATCCTTTTGGATAAAATATTATTCTGTAAGTGGGAAAAACATAAATATGATATTAATACTTTGGAAATTGTGGTTTATTCTCTTACAAATAATAGAGGAATACAAATATATCATAACAATAGACTGAAATGTAAATGTATGCTTCCAGTTACTTAGAAACGGCTGCCCTTGCAGGAAGTATACACTCCATATTTCTGCAAAGAAGTAGATCAATTTGGGGAAAAGTATCTTAATGGCAGCATCCTTAGGAAAATTTACTTAGTGCACCATACCCATAATGATCATACCCAGAATCTCGATGGCAGGATGTTTGACATATAATTTAACATAAATTGTAGAATATTTATATCCAAAATATAGCACAGAGTAAATAAATGTCTTAGGATACATTTCCTGCTTCACAGGTGCTGACTTTACTCATCCCTGTCACATATTCTTCACTTAGCAATTCAAGCTGGGCCTCAGTGATGGAACCCACCAGACAAATTCTATTTAATTTTCTGTAACCATGTTATTTTTCTTACCTGATTAACTGCTAGCTTAGGTGTCATATGCTAACGTGAACAGCACAGTGCATTTAGTTGAATCAAATCTGATATGTACATTTATATACATTTGATATGCAAAACCTTATGATTAAATCTCTTCAAGTGTTAGAGTATTGGTGGTGGATTCAGAACACTGTATATTCTTTAGTCATGATGAATAACAAAGAATATAATTTTGATGTCTGATTGCTTGCATTTCTTTCTAACATACCCTGTTATTTCTCAAAAGAGATAAGGCAAATAAAGCAAGGAAAATAGGATAGTAATAACATTTTACATGAAGAAAATTAATCAATCAATCATAGGAATAAGAGGTTTCATAACACCTATTAGGTCATCCTGTCAACCCCTGAGGGCCGGTGCAGATTGTGGCTGAAATCTCCTGTCTGGTTCTTTATCAAAAATAGTCCCCAAAAATGTCAAATAGAAGAGTATTTCTTCTGATGTATTAATGCTCAGTGCCCAGTATAAATGCTATTAACATTCATTGCAGCAGAACTTTCATTGTTATCATGGTCAGAGATCATTTTAAAATGTTTTTGTATGACTGCTAATAAAGAAATCAGTAGTTCTAAAGGCATTTATTAGTTGAAGAAAAATTCCGCACATTGAAAACACAAAGGTTTGTTAAAATACATCTTTTGTCTGTTTATTCATTTCTTTAAAGACACATTTCAGACACTACAGGCCTCATTCCACTGGAACTTTGGAAAAAAGAGCATTAATAATAAATAGTAATTAAAAACACAAAAATGAAAACTACAAAATTGAAAATCTGTGGGCAAAACAATGAATCTCTAAAGGCCAAATTGAGTCATAGTAAAACAAAGGGGGTAAAAAACTTGGAGCCCAAAGGCCTAATGCTCTCAAATACAGGTTTTCTGAATTGGCCTCCAACGAGAGGACCTCGCTGGGATTCAGGACAGAAACCTTTCGTTGGCTCAGACAGGAAACTCTTATGTTGCATGACTATGTTCCCCAGGATGCGTGACTCTCTCATTTGCCCATTTTCACACCATTAAGTATGATATGGTTCCTGAATACTACTATGATTCACTTGTGAACCTCTTAGCTTTTCGTCTTTTAAAAATTCCACTTCTACTACTTGTCACATTTTACTTGCAGTTTTAAGATGAGATAATTTCATGTTAATTTCAAGTATCTGTTTCATCTTAATGTAACTGCTGTAATTTTGCTGATTTTTTAAAACCACACAATTTCCATATTCATCTGAATTTTTCAACTGATGTATACTTTAATTAGCGTAAATGTTCTTTCAAAGTAATATCTGAATAAAATATGACTGTGTGTGGTTTATCATATCGTGAAGTTACATAGATAGCCACAGAGTAAAATAGTCATGGGTGATAGCAATTGATTACTTATAAAATAAGGTGAAAAATCAAAGTAGTCAACATTCGGTTTCAGACTTTTTTGTGAAACATCAGCCATGATGGAGGCGCAATGTTGCAGATGAAGTAGGGCAGGGAGCATGGAGCTGTGATGCAGCGACTCAATACAGATGGTAGGGTAGGGTGCAGACCGCTGTGTGCCTGCGTGACTCCTGCTCAGACTAATGACACGCCAGACATGTCACCTAAGGCTGTGGGCCTTTCCTCCTGGTGCCATCTACCCTCCACCTGAGCCATATCTGTAAGGAAACTGTAGGCTTTGTTGCCAGAGGAACAGAGGAAGCACTGGGAAGCTGCTACCATTCCCTTACATATATGTCTCTCTATTAAAGCAATAGCCTAAAGTTAATTTTACTTCCCTAGGCTCCAAAATTATTTTTCAAAACTGCTGTGCAAAAAGGTACACCGTGTGTGTGTGTGTGTGTGTATATATATATATATTTATTTATTTATTTATATTTATATTTTTTCATTGAGTTTAAATAGTTGCAAATAGAAATGGATTCCATTTTGTGGAATACAGAATTTATACAATTTTGTGAACTCTTTACAAAAAACAATACATAATTGTAAATACAAAAATAGATATGAAAGAATATAAAGAGTGAGACAGAAATCAAAACCAATTACACATTTAAAAAACTGGTAACACAAATATCGAAATATCCAGAAAAACAAACCATTTTTTTAAATTTACTGTCCGATACTTATCTATAATATTTTCTGTTGTTGGCAGCATACTTTTTGATTGTGTCTTCGTATGACAATGATTTTGTCAACTTTCTGCAGAGGAAAAAATAGGCAATCAATCTGGCTTTTAACATAGTTGGTTGAAATTTATTTGTATTGTTTTGTTTGGGATACATAATATCTATGACTTTACAAAGATGTATATTTACTATTTGTAGCTGCACAGGTTTTACCCTAGACACTGTAAAATACTAAAATTTCTTTTTGTGCAATTCCCAAGGAAAAAAATTTAAAGATGTTATAGTGTATTTCTAATTGTCAAACCTGCATTATCAAATATATTTCTGAGAGGAGAGCATTTCTGTTTAAAATAGGCATTAATAAGAACCCTCTACTAATTTTATACATCTAATGACTGGAAGAATTATTCTCAGACCATTTCTGGCTCTGGACTTCTTAAACTTTGTTTCTCCTCCATTATCCACATATTTCAAGTGCTGGATGCCATTGGACATGCTCCTATCACAACATGAACTCTGGCCTTGTAGTGATAATGATGAGTTGTCACAGTGAGTGGTGAGAATATACATGGAAGCGATTTTTACACGAGAACAGCTAGCAATAATAGCCCTACACAAACTGAGTTTGCGTTGTATAAATTTATCTCACTAAACCCAAACTAAATGTATCACCAACTGAATTTCCCCTTTGGATCAAAAAATTCCCAGGGCCACTTTAAAATCATATATGGAAGGAATGTGATGGAGGGTAAGTCGAACTGGAATGTGACAGAGGTCTTAACTGATTGCGGTTAAAGTAACTTGTTTTTGAAAATTTAATAAGAACATATGGCCTCATAAACATGTTGTTAGAGCCGTTCTCAGGCTTGGAAAAAGCCTGTGTAAACGAAGGGCCCTGAACTTAAGCTTCATTAGCTCCACAGAAAACTCTGCCTCCAACTGCAAAGATTATGGTGTTTAGCATATTGTATATATTGAGGCTTTTATGCAGGAATTTAACATCTCTCTTTTAAATGTATCCAAAGAAATCTAAATATGATGATTCAACAGTACCATCATTCATTGTAAAATATATGAACAAGGTTTTCTTTAAGAGACTACATTTAGAGTGTTTGTTTTTCACTTTGAACTATTTTTTTCCCTTTTTTCCAAGAAATGTTTTATCCTAAAGAAATATATTCAATGTTGGATGTTACTTTATTGAATGTCCTCCAATATCTCTCCAACAATGACAGTGTGGTGGTATACAAAAATGTATGTGTATTTAAGCTTTTGTTTATTTTTAATCTTCTGTTTCTGTAAGTTCCTATGTTTATAAAGTATTATGAGGGGCCAGCCCAGTGGCGTAGTGGTTAAGTTCATGTGCTCCACTTTGGCAGCCCGGGGTTCATGAGTTCGGATCCTGGGCGTGGACCTACTCACTGGTCATCAAGCCATGCTGTGGCGGCATCCCACATACAAAAAATAGAGGAAGATTGGCATAGGTGCTAGCTCAGGGACAATCTTTCTCAGACAAAAAGAGAAGGATTGGCAATAGATATTAGCTCAGGGCCAATTTTCCTCATAAAAAAAAAGTATTATGAAAGTTTTTTCTAGAATGGATAATTATTCCAATTATTATTTGCACATGATTGAGTAAAACAACACAAATACATTACATATTTGATACATATTAAATTTTTATAAATGTATCTTTTAAAGAGAGAGATTTTTTCATGAATTAATGAATTACTTTTTCATTAAAATTACTTTTATTTTTAGAAGGAGACACTGTTCAGCTTCCAAGTGTTTCCTACTTTTCCTTTTTACAGATGTAGGAACCAAGAAATCTTCATAATGAATGTAAGATGAGCATAGGAGTTTGGTTATAGCAATATCAATTCAACTTTTTCTGAGTTATATGCTACATATCACACTGTGATCTATTATTTAATTACTTGATATATTTCATCAATTAGATTCTCTTTCAATTTCACTAAAATCATCCTAACCTTAAAGATAGTCTGTTTTACAGCTATTCAAATCATGTACCTAAGTAAACAAACAATGAAAAACTTTCTAAATAAGTGCTACTGATTATTAGTTATTAATTATACCAGTTACTTAGTTAAAGGCAACATTTTATGGAGCTAAAGTTATCAACATAACTCTCATAAAATTGGAAATGGCATATTTTAAGAATTTTAGGATATATTCTTTTACAATATTTTAGGGATAAAAAAGGTAGTCATTAAAACTAAACTCACCACCCTTCTTGTCTCACTCTGTGATACATCTGAATTCTAATATCCAAAACGATCCCACTTCAAGTGGCGGGATTTCCTTTTACAGAAATGCATATAAACAAGGGAAAGACATTAAACTTTAACGCCAGTTCAGCATACCTTCACTAAAGGATCTTCTCAGACATCAAATTTTATACTACACATTATTTGATGGCCTTGACCTTTTTATACCCTGAGGTGGAAGATTTGGGACGGGTGAGGAATACGTCTGTCTTATTATTATTTTTTTAAAGGCAATTGTAAAACATTAGGTGGGAAAGAAGAAGTGGTATAAATTCAGATTGAAAGCATATTCTCAAGAACAATTTTAGGAAAGGGTACACATCAAAATTGCAAATCTGGGATGGAAACTGTTTCCTCACTCCTCTTAGGAGTTCCTTCTCACCCATTTTGAACACTTATATCTTATTTCCTGTGCGCTGTTTATTTAGAGGATAAGCTGCAGCCAAGAAACTCTGAACTCTGAGTCATCTCTCTCCCAAATCCTCAAACCCAAATGACTCATTTGGCTTTGGCCTCGCTAAATATATATGTATGAGCATAACTACTAATGCAGTATATCATTACTGGGGGGAAAAAATCCCCATTTGTAAGTGAATTAGTTTAGTATTCATTTTCAATCACTGTAAAAATGTATGTAAACATATGGCCATTTGTTCAACCAAAACACTGGAACAGTGCTTCTCGAACTTTAATGTGCATACAAATCACTTGGATGTCTTGTTAAAATTCAGATTGTAATTCCAAAGGTCCATGGTGGGACCAGAGATTCTGCAATTCTAAGAAACACTCAGATGGTGCTGAGATCCTGCTCGTCCATGGACTAACTACACTGTTAGTAACAAGACCACATTTAAATATGCAAATATATATGTATGTATATAGCTGCTACTGGGAGTCTGGGTCCATGTATATGACAAGTCTTTTTATTGTGAAATAAGGAGAACTAGTATATGGTTTTATGAAATTTTGCTACCTACATACCACTTGCAGAGAGAGTAAGACAGACTTTAATCTAGATCTAATGATGAGACTAAGATCTAATGAGAGAGTTGAAATGACAAAAAGATTTGTATATTCCACTTCTCCACCCAGGCTGATAGCTAACAGTGGTTCTCTTGCAACTTCATATCAAATCAATTTCCCTATATAATTGATTCCTTAATGGTTCTTTCAAACTAGATTATATTTTGAAGACAATTTTTATAGATTAAAAAATGATTATCAACCCTATCAGATCTAACACCCTTATTTTTGTAACAAGTATGTTATAATGCTCTTCCTATCCTTATTTTTCTAATATACATTTTAAAAAATCATAGATAATAAAGTCAACCCTCAGACACAATTGAAATAATTAATATATTGTCCTAATGTAAATAAGTGAAAGCTTTGTATATATATGTATAGTTTCGGATTGTAAATGCTCAGGCTGAATGCTGGGCGGTGGAAGGTGTAATGAAGTAGGCAGCTATTTACATTTATATGTATGCTCATCTTCCCTAATGGAAAAGCTACTGATGAAGTTCTATTGTATTATCAGATCAAATAACATGAGAAAGCAGCATTGCTATCAGTGGTATGATTTTCTGAAAAGTGTAAAGTTTTGATTTTTCAAATGAAATAAGATACAGTCTTTATCTTGATTTACATGGAAGCTACATTTTTGGAAAAAATCATTATATCCTAAAGCTATTTTTTTTTTTTAAAAACAGCTTGTATAGTAGCCATTTTAGTTAAATATAAAACTATTGGGGTCTTGGCTCATATAATTA
Source organism: Equus asinus (assembly GCF_041296235.1). Classification (NCBI taxonomy): domain Eukaryota; kingdom Metazoa; phylum Chordata; class Mammalia; order Perissodactyla; family Equidae; genus Equus; species Equus asinus. The sequence goes on along the minus strand of NC_091792.1, from coordinate 111,972,139 downwards.
AAAACATATTTCTTTATCTACTTGAATATAAGAGGGACATCTGAGTGGACATTAAATTCGGAACTATTCTTTTTTGTTCCTTGTATCTAGCATCCCTGACATCTAACCAATGAGTGTCAATATCACCTACTATTTTTCGTGACAATCAAGAAAAATATTTCCTACAATTTTCTAAAACACTGTGGGGTGGTACCACTCCACTGAATCACTGGATTAAGAATATTTTTTGAATGAGATATAATGAGAAAGTAAACATGGTATATACTATATTTCATTTAGTTTTATAATACTTCTTTCACTCACCAAGCAATCTGGTCCCTACATTGTATTAGTTTTCTATTATTTTATAACAACTATTACAAAATTAGTGGCTTAAAATAACACCTATTTATTAGCTCACAGTTGTATAGTTCAGAAGTCTAGCATGACGTAGGGTTCTCTGCTCGGGGTCTGACAAGGCTGAAATCAAGGGCTCGGCTAGTTGTGTTCTTATCTCCAGGCTTGACCAAGGAAGAGTCCACTGCCAACTATGTTCAGATCGTTGGCAGAATCCAGTTCATTGTGGCTACAGGATTGAAATCCTCTGTCAACCAGGGGCCACTCTCTTCTCTTAGAAGTGGCCAGCATACTCTCTATCTTCAAAGTCAATAACATAACAGAACATCAAGTCCTTCTTGTGTTATGAAACTCTTTGACTTTCCTTCTGCAACCAGTTGGAGAAAACAATTTGCTTTCAAAGGGCTCAGATGATTAGGTTAGGACCACCTAGGCAATCTTTGTTTTTTAAAGTCAACTCTGACATATAATATAACCTAGTTATGAAAGTCATTAAGTCAGGAAACATCATAGAATCCTGCCTACCGCATAAAGTCATGAATTTACTGAGTCTCTGTTCACTAGTGTCATCGAAGACCTTTCCATTTCCAGATTCAAAAGTTCTCTTTCTTGAAAACATGTTTGCTTAACAAGTTTATATCGTCTATATTGAGTCTCTTTCCTCTCAACTTGTGCATGGCTTTTTGTTTGTTTATTTCACCTAATTTTTATTTTATTCTCAGCCATTTTCTTTCGTTGGATCTTTATTCTCTACCTGTTTACCTCATGAAGATTGGTTTTTCCTAAGTATGTTCACCATTCTTTCTCAGTCTCTCTCTTATCTTTCTTTCTTTCTCTCACATCACATTTATTTCCATGCATTAGACAACTAGGTTTGAAAATTCTTCTCTGTTCTTAAGTGTTCTTTCAAGTCCCAACTGGACGTCTTTGCCCGAATGGTTCATTGTTGTGTTACACTTAGCATGACTGAAACAGAGATCTTTTACTCCTGGGAACTGAACCACGTTACTGCTTGAGATTCACTAAAATATAGTATTTACCATCTAAGTCTCTGAAGCCAGAATTCCTTGGTCCAATCTTCGCTTTGCTTCTTATCAAATGCATTATCTTGAAAAAATTATTTGACCTCTCTTTATCTCAGTTTCCTAAACTAAAAAATTGGAATTAAAATTTAAGTTCTTTAGCTTGCCAAATGTGAATGCTATGTCATACTCCAATGTCAACTTTAATCAAATTTTGCCAATACTAGAAAAAACATGATTCCTAAAAATATTCACTCTATCCTCACTAATACTGCTGCCAATACTTCTTGATTTTCTACTGCAATTGTATTTCTAAAACATTCTATAGAATTCCTATCTCTTTCTTATTCTTTCTCCAAGTGATTCTTCTGATCACAAATGAGATGGTAGAGTTTTATGTGTTCATTCATTAGTTCATTCATCCATTATTCATTCATTTGTTTTGCTTGAAGCAGAAATGAGGTCATACTATTTCCCTGTTTACAACTTTTCATAAGGCATCATTACCTGCAGATGTTAGGTACATGTCTTACGGCATTCATAATTACCAAATTTAAGTCAAAAGATTTTATATCAATCCTGAATTGGAAATCCAATTTCCAACTATTCTGAGTAGCGGAGATCTTTCAACATCACATTCAAAATCTATAGTAATAATCCTCCAGAGTTGAGTGACTGCTGGTTGTGGCATGCACTGTCCAGTTTGACAAAGTCCTTACTGAGTCAGCTTTCTGTTTGGGGATCAATCATCTGAATGCTTTTGGAGGTATTTGAGGTTTTTTTTTTTAAAGATTTTATTTTTTTCCTTTTTTTCCCCAAAGCCCCCTGGTACGTAGTTGTATATTCTTCATTGTGGGTTCTTCTAGTTGTGACATGTGGGACGCTGCCTCAGCATGGCTTGATGAGCAGTGCCATGTCCGCACCCAGGATTTGAACCAACGAAACACTGGGCCGCCTGCAGCGGAGCATGCAAACTTAACCACTCGGCCACGGGGCCAGCCCCATGGAGGTATTTGAGTTTTTAATTCTTGCCTACTAAAAATATATAAAGGCATTATTAACATGACAATCTAAATACTTGGCAATTTGGCCACAATCACCTTTCTAATCTCATTGCCTGCCATTTCCTACCTAGCTCTAACAGCCAAACCCATTGGTATTACTCCATTTTATTCCCTGAATGATAGCATTTTAAAGTTATATGAGCCTTGGTTCACTCAATAGTCTCTACCTGAAATCTCTTTTTTAACATGAACTCTTTTTTCAACTGTGGGGGACTGGCATTGGCCACCCCAAGATATGTCTCTTTGGCATGAGGATTATTTGGGACTGGTTACTTTTAATAAACTGCAGACAGGAAAGGAACTCTAAGAATCAGAGTTTACTTACCCTTTGTTAAGAGACATTTACATTGTAAAGGAAATCTCCATCTGTAAAGGTATCTCCCTCTCTGTACCAGGAAGAAGGGGAGGATGACCTTATCTCTAGAAACTCTTAATTAATGCCAAAGGCAAAGACTTAAATCTGCATTTATTTACTGTACTTGTGTGGTAATCTCTCATGATCAACTCCCCCTCCACCCCCAACATCCTCCTTTGTCCTTAGCTGAAGATGATATTTAAGGTGGGGGCTTCAGCCATTTTGGCAAGTTGCTCAGCTTGTCTGAGCCTCTCCCATGTATACATGTTAGAAAGCTTTGTTTAATTTTCTCCTGTTATTCTGTCTCATGTGAATTTAATTTGTTCCCCAGCCAGAAGAACCCACAGTGGGTAAAGGAAATGTCTCCTCCTCTACACAACCTATTCATTTTCTCAGGTTCTGCTTGAATAGAATCTACTCCAAGAAAATAGAATTCTCTCCTCTATGGTCCACAACATTTTATGTATTTCTATTTTATAACATATGTCCTATTTTCTAATTATTTGCATGGATATCCATCTTTCTATAAAGAGTATGAATTTACTCACAGGAATATATCTTCTTACTTATACAATCCTGGCTTGGTATGTGGAATATAGTAGATTGTTAATAAATGTAGTGAATAATTTTTCAGTTTTTAGAGTAACAATACATAATTTCAGAAGCTGAATGAAAATTTATTGACTTATGTTCTTCTAGTGTTTGAGGGATGTGGAGGTAGTTAGAAAAAGGTAATACGTGAAGTAGATAGAAGATTTTCACAACTGCTATCTTTCTACATTGTCCACAAATTAGAAAGTCTTTTAGAGTTGAATTACCAATTTTTTTAAACATAAATAAACAGAGAAGAGAAGATTGTAACTGATTTTTAATTATTGTGATTAGGTCTTTAGATTGTTTCTGCTTTGCTAACTTGCGCTAATAAAAGGAAGTGAGAATTGAATAGAAACAGAAAAAAGAAAAGCAAAGAAAGGCGTTCTCTAGTTGAGAATTTTCTGGGAGTGTTAGGCAAAGTCAGTAAAGCCTAAAGTTCTGGAGAGGACAATTGAGATGGCATGTTTCTACTCTTGGTATCTCACATATCTTGAATACACCCAATAAAGATTTGTCATTGATTAGTTGAAGTTAAAGAGAGGATTGAAACAAGTCTAACACGTACACATCGAGTAACGATTTTAATGATTTTTTTAAAAAATTCATTCCTTCTGGAAGTTGAACCTTTAAAATTATCAGCACATTTGCTATCTCCTAAGGCAAGCCAATTTTGTAAGAAACCATTGTGAAGCACGATTATAAGCAACATCTTTTCTGCTGAAGAAATGTATAAATAAGATTGTCTCAGTTTCTCATGTTAAGAAGTACTTTGTAACAGAAAGCGGCAATTCCAACACTTTGTTCCTAAATCATGTCACAAAATAATGTTGTAAAACGCTTTTTAGAACTCATATAAAAATATGATCTCCAATTTAGGTCACATTTTAAAAGATAACTTCATTAGAGGCATATTTTAATTCCTCATTACGTATCTTAGGAAAAATAAGTTTTCTTGTATAAACTGAAGAACATCCTTAAAAAGAATAAGCCTGCAGTTTCTGAACATGTGTGACACAGCACCAAAAGACTAAAGAACACTCATTTTCTGCCGACTAGGCTAGTAATATGTTTTCAAGATTAATTTTTAAGTCATATCTCTTCATTGTTTTAAGCAATTTTAATCCAAATAAAAGGAAATATCTCCATAACATAAATATATAAGTTAAAGGCAGTATCATTCACAGAGCTAAACATGGTTGAATAGTAATTCTAACAATAAAAGAGTTCATTCCTTTTTCATTGTTAGAATGACCCTATTTTAAGAGAAAATGGAATATATAATATTATATGCATAGTTACAGTTTTAAATTTGGACTGTCCATGATAATTCACGATGCTTGGTTGCCATATCCACAGCAGTAAATTTTAGTAGCTGGTGTAACCAAGAGGAAAAAAGTTCATCACGAGACTAAAGAAAATTCTAAATCTATATACCTGTTTTTGCAAGTTATTTGCAAGGATTATGAAAATAAATCTGTACACATAATGACTGATTTTAGATTATTTACACCACATTAATTTAGACAATCAGCTTAGCAAATAAAAATTCCCTGCTCCTCCCTACTCCCTTTTCAATCCAGTAAGGTTTATCTTCAGGCTGGTTCCCATTTGCTGTCTGTGCCCTTGAAATCTACCTCTCAAGCCTCTTCCTACAGTTGCTACAGCTTGGATTTCCCAGACAGAACTTACATTAGCCTTCCAGGGCCTAATTCATAAAATATTTCTAACACCGCAGATTAGTTCTGAGCCATTTTACAGCTTTGGAAAGTCTATACCATAAAGAATGCTCCCTTTCATTCCAAAGCCATTTGCATTTTATTTGTGCCTCAAAGGAGGAACAATCCAAACTGATTAGAATCCGCAGACACTGTGCATAATGAAAAATTAATTGCATCAATCTTTTCACTGTAGTGGTCTTAACAACTCATTTTCAACTGGTCATTTTTCCACCTGCTCACCAGGGCCCAGGCAGCTGAGGCAAGCATATCTCTGACATTTACAGAATACCAATGAAGCTAAGGTCACCAGTACATCATGCAAGTGGGAGCTGAGAATTCTGAAAGAGATGTAAGCTGTTTGGATGAGCTAGAACTATTATGTGACAGTGGACGGCAAATACATGCTATGACAACCCATCCAGGCACGGTTTGAATTAACAAAACAGAAAGGAAAGGAGAAAGTCTAAATCACCAACAGGAGAGGTTAGAGAAGTGCTACCTCATTGGAGATTGAGCGTTAGGTGCTGCTGACAGTGGTGATAAATCAACAATTGCATGTAGCATCGTTGTAGGCGATTTGATATGGCAGGTGGCAACAGCTGTCCAATGCGTATACATCAAAATGGGGTGTTTGCTTTTGAAATAGCGCTGTAACTCACTATACTTTGCAAAACTACTCATTTCAGTTATTTTTTTGACAATATTCTTCATGTTGTTATTGATGAAGATTTACAGCAAATCCTTCCTCAATCAGTGTATGAGGTTTTATAATTTAAACAAACTCTTACACCTACAGGTTTTGAATAATTTTCCAAGTGTTTCTTATAGTTTTCTGGGTCTTCATACCACAATAAACACTGTGCCTTCTGGATTTTCTTGATTTTAACATCAAAATAAAGATATTGCAAACAAATAAGCAAGTTCAAGGCAACATCCAAGATCAGCTTAATTTCAGATGATGGCTACGGTTCCCTAGGACATTGCTATTCAAAGTGTGGTCCACAGACCAATCACCCAAGAGCTAGACAGAAATGAAGAATCTTGGGCCCAGCCTCAGAGTTTCTAAATTACAATTTGCATTTTAACAAGATCCCCAGGTGCTTTAAAGCAGTGCTTCTCAAACTTTAATGTGGTAATATATAACTGGAGGGACTGCTAACCCCAGATTCCAGGGCACACCTCCAGACATTGTGACTCAGTAGGTCTAGGTTGGGGCCCAGTAATTTGCATATATCACAAGCTCCCAGGTGATGCTGATATGCTGGGTTTATAGAAAACACTGTCTATTGCACTTCCTTAAGAAAAGTTAAGGACAAAATTAAATAAAAATCTCACTTTGGTTATTTTTCTTCACTGTTCAGAATATGTCACAGTAATGACATTTCATTTGTCAAAATGTCTCATAATAATAAAAGAAATAGAGCATCCTTGACCCTTCTTAGTAATCTTCTGGTCTCAGTGGATATCTACCTAATATGGAAAAACATCAGACAAGGAATTTTAAATTACACAGAAAGGCTTTCAGATCTTAACTGTTAGGCCTTCATGCTAATGAGGAGAGGAAAACATCCCTGTGACTTACATTACCCTGGTATGGGGGGACAGTGAAAGGAAATCTCAGGGAAGGGGACCCCAGCCAGCCCCATAGCCCCGACTGGTTCTCCAAGGAAAAGCTTGTGGGAAGATGGTATATGTGTCTATAAAAGAGAGGACTTTAACCTTGATGGAGGAGGATTTTAGTTATAAAGTATGAAAAATCTGACATAAAAGGTTGACCTAAAGAGCTATATTATTTTGGGAAATCTTGTCCTTCCACATAGTGGAGTTTTATCCCAAGTAAATGAAGATATATACATGTGTGGTTATTTCAAAAATATCTAGACCAGCGCCTAGACATAATTATCTCTCCCTGATACCTCTCCAACCGGTGTGGAAGTGTTTGTAACATTTAAAGAATCACTGCTCAGAAAGGAACATTTCCAATGTGGGGGACAGGAATTGGCCACCCCAAGATATGTCTCTTTGGCATGAGGATTATTTTAGGCTGGTTACTTTTAAAAACTGCAGACAGGAAGGAGGCTCTGAGGAGTAGAATTTACTTACCTTTTGTTAAGAAACATTTACATTGTAAAGGAACTCTCCATCTGCAAAGGTGTCTCCCTCTCTGGACAGGAAGAAGGGGGGGTGACCTTATCTCTAGAAACTCTTATCAATGCATAATAATCTTATTCCTGTTTACTGTGCTTGTCTAGTAACCTCCTGTAACTGACTCCCTCCACACCCAACATCCTCCTTTGTCTTTAGCTGAAGATGATATTTAAGGTGGGGGGGCTTCAGCCATTTTGGCAAGTTCCTCAGCTTGCCTGAGCCTCTCCCATGTATGCATGTTATAAAGCTTTGTTTAATTTTCTCCTGTTGTTCTGTCTCATGTGAATTTAATTTGTTCTTCAGCCAGAAGAACCCAGAGAGGGTAGAGGAAATGTCTTCCTCTCCTACACCAATTACATACTCTATTTACAACTTTGCTATGACTCCCCATGACTCTTGTACTCCTTTATACTTTCTTTCAAGAATTTTTCAGATCTCTAGTCATCAATTTTATGCAAAAGACAATTCTAGTTCTTATGTAAATAATTCATCATATATGAAAAAGAATTAGATTACATGGTAAATACAAATCATCCAAGGTATTCTTTGTCTACAGAGTCATTTTCATTACTTTATTTTTGACATACAATTGGTAGTGATTACGATGACTCCAGTATTCCCTACACTATTTACAGGGATGAGTGGTACAATATTAATCATGCTATAGAAAATGCACATTACTTTGCTAGCCAGAAACCTGACTTATACATTGTTTATCAATAATTTTATCAGAAAATGCATATCCCTATTAGGGTACATGGGAGATTTTACATCCCTGAATATTTTTATTTGTGTGCTGATAAAGTAAAACTTTCAAAAAAGTAAAATCATGATGCTCCTACCAATAAGGAGTTTTTTAGCCCATTAATTAATAAGGAAAGCATAAGAGGTTAAAACAGGTTCAAAGCAGAATCTGTAGAACATGTATAGAGGCAATTAGGAATTCTGGTAGGGATTTGCTAATAGGTGAAAAATTGGTTCATAGGCCGAAGGGCAATAAAATATATTATTTGGAATAATCTTTTTCCAGGGCTAAAAGAAAATTACATCTCTCGCAGACAAAGTGTATTTATATTTTTATGGACAAGAATCTTTTGCATTACTATTAGCAACTTATGGAGATACAAAATAGCCCAGAAGAAGACAATCAAACAAGCATACACCTATAGAATCAGATAATCCTAGAGAATTTGCTAGACAGCCCCCTGTAAGCTTATCTTCCCATTTCTAAGTATTCCACAACAATTCCTAAAAATGCTAAGTATATTTAGGAAATACTAAAAAAAAGTGTTCATTGTTTCACACAAACACTCAAATTTCAACTGACAAATAGAAGTGGCAAGCAACAGGATATGTTGGAGTATATGAGGAAGCTGTTTGGTGTAAACCTAATTCGGCCTGACTTTGTTTTTCCAAAAGGGCCTGACTGTGGCCATTGAGCATGCATTGTATATCTGCTTTAAACATTTACTATGGCAAGAACAAAGGCCCTTAAGATAAAGGTGCAACTTCACCCACATTGGCATTTCCTTAAGGATAAGCATTTTTCCTTAGGCTAGGAACTGATTGCTGAGCTCACCTTTGACCACCCAGCTCACCTGTGACCACCCAGCTCGAGACAACAGACCTGCCACCCTGCTGTGTCCACCGAGACAGCAGACCTACCTGCTGTGTCCATCAATCGCTGTGCTGGCAGAACAGTATCATGACTATTGTAAAAGGGACATTTCAATCATATGTGAAATATCCTCTTTGGGGATATATAAACACTCTATATACCCCACTTCTTCGGTGCCCTTTTTTCCTTTGGGAAAAAAGGCCCCAGGCCATGATCCACACATTTTAGCTCAGAATAAACTCACCCAATTTTCATTTATAGATGTATTATGGATTATTTTCGTCAACAAATACAACTCTAGATTCAAAAATTATATGGAGTTGAATCAAAGGAAAGGATAAAAAAAGATCTTTTAAAAAATAAACACTTTATATGGGATTCTCTATTACAGGAATAAACTTTAATATCTAAATATGTTTCATTCCTTGAGAACTTGCCTATCCAGAGTGAGCTTTCCTCTGAGGAAAGTACATACTCTCTCTTTCTAGCTTGGAATTAAACACCTTAATGTTGCTAAGAGTGTATAAATGAGGGTTTTTAGAACAACTTAACAAGAATTTATCTAGTTGTGATATCCCTGTAAGTGTTGTAAAAATTTTTGAGGAAAAATCTTTTAAGTATCTATTTGCAAAAGACAAAATATACTGATATTACTTATTTATTTTATGAGATTCCAAATATGGCTTTTTACTAAGCAATTATAGCCCTTTTCCACTCATTTTAGAAATAAAACTGGAATAGTAATACATATCACCAAGTAGAAAATCTATCATTTACGTTAATTAACAGCTCAAGTCCTCAATTTTTGTTTTCCGTTGTTGTTGTTGTTTTTGCTGTTGTTGGGGTGGGGGCAGAAGCCTGCCGTAAGACTGTGAATATGCACTTCTGCACTTAAGCAGCCCTTCTAACTGACCTGGTCTCTTTGAGGGAGTGAAGCAGGGTCAGATGAAAATATGTAGAGTTTTTGTTGTTTCTTTTTTTCCCTGTGCACCAGGTCATATAATACAGGTACAAAGACCATTGTTATTCTGCCCCCCCCACCCTGAATTTCTGAGCCAATGTCTCTTGAGTTGTCTATTTCATCAGGCTAAAAAGAAGAGCCATTTGCAAAGCTGTAGGGTTAAAGAAATCCTCTTCTCATTCAAAGGAGGCGTAGAGACTGATTATAGGTAAAAGAGTCCTGTCTCAGAAAATTCAAGAAGGAGTGATTGTGAAGTACTTTAATCTATTTGCATGAAAACATCATCTCCATAGCTTCTACCTAGTTATATTCATTCATTCATTCTTTCATTCATTTAAATACTTTGCAGTATAGTACTGGGGTAATCTATGAGGTATTGCCTTTGAGAAACCCAGAAGGAATGGAATTCAGAGCACAGTGGAGAAATTACTCTTAGAGACAAAATGGCATTTCTTTCATGATAGAAAACCAGGTGGGAGTTGATGGTGTACATTCATAAATCTGCTAACAAAAAGCCTAGAGAAGTCCCTCTTGACAGTTTATGTTTGCTCTGGGCAGTGGGAGACATTGTCCTTGTTCAAAACAAAAGGGATAAGAAAAGTTTAGGAGTAAAACAGGGTTGTCTATAGCAATCCTTGCCTCCTCTGGCCTTGCTAATAGGCTGGGACTGTCAATTCTACTTTATATCACTACAAGTTTCCTCATCCCACTCTTCAAATGCACTTTTCCCAAAGACATCCCTCTGGGCTGTTCAGTAGACAGAAAAGTCTCAATATACAGAACAAATATTTAGACAGTCATTCTTGACAGGCATGTAAAAAGAGTTCTGATTTTATACTCAATCAGGAGCCTATACATTTCCCCCTGTATTTCATGATCACTCCAGCCTCTTCTGTGCATAGTACTGTGTCACGGAAGTGGGAGAATTCCCCCCTCCTTTTCCTTAAGGTTCTTATGGCTGGTCAAATAATTAAAAAGGCAGGCTAGCAGGAGAAAATCAAACAAAGTTTAATAGCACGTATACATGGGAGAAACTCAGGAGAAACTGAATAACTCAACCAACTGGCCCAGGCTGCCTGTTTAAGTATCTTCAGCTACAGACAAGGAGGACGTTTTGGGTAGTGCTTTGGGGCTTTAAAGGGCAGGAAGGCAACCCACATGGAAATGGAAAAGCAAATGTTTGGTAAATAGAACTTTGATAAGAATCGACTTAGCAAGGATCCTCCCAGTCTACCGAAAACCAGAATTACCTATGGTGATGGCCTGTCCTGGGGACAGGCCTTTATTTTAAATTTCTTTTAGGCAGTTAGGGGAGAAAGGTTGAATGTTCTTCCTGAGTCTGAGCCTTTATTATCTCCAGCTCAAAATATTCCACATACCAGAGTGGCGCATGTTGGGTGGCCTGCCCTGAACCCCATCAACTGTCAACCTATAAAAGTCAGAAAACTGGGGCCAGCGCCGTGGCCAAGTGGTCAATTTCTTGCGCTCTGCTTTGGCGTCCCAGGGTTTTGCTGGTTCACATCCTGGACGTGGACATGGCACCACTCATTAGGCCACGCTGAGGCAGCGTCTCACATGCCACAACTGGAAGGACCCACAACTAAAATACACAACCATGTACTGGGGGGCTTTGGGGAGAAAAAGCAGAAAAAAATTGGCAAAATTGTTAGCTCTGGTGCCAATTAAAAAAAAAAGTCAGAAAACAATTTAAAAGTCAGAGTATTTATTTGGGATCAAAGAATTGCAATTTGAGGAGCACAGATTCAGATAGAAACTCAAATAATGTCCTAGTTACAGGAGAGAGGCTCAGAGATTTTATGGGAAAAAAAGGAAAAAGATGAGGTAAGATGTTTTTAAGAAGAGTTTGTTGGTGCTGATAAGCTAAGCTGCTCTTGACTATACATGATTGGTTATTGATTCTATCTTTAGAAAGTCCACAATTGTCAGTCTCATGATCAGGATGTCTGTTCTTCTGACTTCTCAAGCAATTGCTTGTAAAACAATTGCCATTTTGGCCCAGTCCATTGTTCAAAGAACAAGGCAAGCAAGGCAGTTCCCCTGGAATGGCCGCTCCGCTCTCTTTTCAAATGGCTCCACTTACATCAATTTGTCACAGTACTTACGTAAATTAAAACAAAACACCATAAAAGAACAAAAACTCCTTTGCCAAATAATTTGGTGGGAGAGGCACAAAATTGATGAGTTTAGTTGAAGTTTATTTCTTTTTCACTCTTTTCATTAAAAAACAATGAGCAACTTGACAGAAAAATCCTTTTAAATATTGCACATACTATTCCCCATCAAAGTTTGAAATGTCAACCATGGTGAAAATGTTAGGATTGAGGTAAGTGAAGAGCTTGACAAAGTCTTACAAATTTTATCCCTCCTCTCTGCTCACAGCTGATTCTGTTATACCCCTTCTCCCATCCTCTTTTAAAAATTGTTGTTTTAAACCTAAGATATGTTTTGAAGGCCAATTAGATTAAGACACTGTGGTCTTACTATTAAGTTATTTAAAGGACATAAGCATGTCCAGATCTTTTGTTGTGTTGCATCACTGTTGTTAGATATACATAATTAGGTTCTTAAGATATTTCATGAAGCCCTTGATAATGTGTACGCGCTATTCACTGTAGTCACATAGATTGCCAAAACACACATTCACACAATAGACACTAATGGTTGCAAAGGAACCATAAAATCTATTGAGTAATAAATCTACCTTCTAAGTGTATTTCACACACTGCCTAACTATGGAAACCTTTGATAAAACACAAATGTGTCTGATTGCCCAAATTATGGATTATGTGAAAAGTACCACTTTAAAGCTCCTAGAATGGTTGTTTTCAGTACTCTAAAAACAAAATAGTTCTGCCTTAATTCTACTTGGTGCTTTAAATATAGCTTGAATGGTGTGCTTAATTCTATACATCATATTTTAAGAACATTGTAGAAAGTGAGTGTGCTCAGCTGATGGTGATTAGGATGGTGAATGTTCTAAAACTATGTTATTGAAAAATAGTTTAAGAAACTGGGGCAATAAGCCTTTGAAAGAGAAAACTTGAAGTCCTGTCATTTGAGAGGAAGTAGACACACTTAATGCAGCTGCAAAAGGCAGAAATGCAATCATGGATGAAAATTAAATGGAAACAGATGTTTTCAGCCTCAGCATAATGGAAGCCTTTCCTCAATTTGAAATTTTCAGAGATAAATTGAGTAGGTTAGTGCTGCCACTGTAAGTGGCCAAGCAGAGCTAATGATGAATCTTTTTTTTTTTCTTTTTTTGCTTCCCTAATTGCTACCTGTTCTCTAGACTCAACATGGACATTCTCTTCTCCAAAAAAGTCTCACCTGGTCTCCCACTTGAGTTGGATCCTTGTCTTAAGTGTTTAATTGGAATAGTATTTTACATTCTTTATTATATTTACCATACTGTCTGGTTTTTTATATGCTTCACCCACCGGTCCACAGTTCTTTAATACCAGCATCTGATATAGTAGTAGATATGAAATCACATTCAGTGAAAAGATTCCTGCGTTTTGATCTCTAAGAGCACATCAAATAATTATTGAGGACCTGCAATGAACCACCTGATGTGTCAAGTAGAAAGAGCTTCTTCTCCTTGGGGTCTCATAAAGTATGTGTTGATAAGTGGTAAAATCACATATGCTGGCCAGTTGAGCGCACATGGCACCATCTCTCTGGTGACTGAAGAAGAGATTGCTTCACATGACAAGAGAAGAAAGTTAACAGTCTTCACAAATCAGTTGCCATAGTCTCAGTAAAGTGATTGATCTTTAAAATGTACTAGGTAAACACTGCCCCCTTTCAAATGTCTGCAGCACTTTTGAATAGCCTTTTGAAATATGCTCATTCTGGATAACACTAGCCTCCTCCTGGGGATAACACACGCCTTTTCCACCTCAAGCATCATAATCCTGCTTTTTGATGTACCTGCCAACTTGGATGTTCAACAGACTTCAAAATAAACTCTCAAAACTCTCTCTCCTATGGTCTCTCCATTTTATTAAAGGCTACCACTTCTAGAAGTCTTTCTTGACTCCTCTCTTGCTTCTATTTCTTGCATTTGATCTGCTAGCAAGTCCTGTCAGCACTATCTCCACATGTTAGGGGTCTATCCTCCTTTATTATTTGCCATTGCCATTGCAGATCAAGCCACCATCGCCTCTCACTTGTTTTAACTTCCATGGCCTCAGATTGAACTTGAATTCTCATATCCTTTTAATCTTATTTTCTAGCTAGCTAAAAAATCGATCCCTTTGACAATTTCCCATTGAATTTTTTTTTTTTTCTTCTTCTTCTTCCTAGAGCATCCCCAGTATATAGTTGTATATTCTGATTATAAGTGCCTCTGGTTGTGCTATGTGAGATGCTGCCTCAGCATGGCCTGATGAGCAATGCCACGTCCATACCCAGGATCTGAACCAGTGAAACCCTGGGCCTCTGAAGCAGAGCACGCGAACATAAGGACTGAGCCACGGGGCCAGTCCCTCCCATTGGATTTTTGATAGAAATCTACATTTGTTTACCTAACCAAAACACTCTGCATAATATGACCCATGCCTACCATACTTCAGATTGCTTGAAATTAATGAAACATATATTTCAAGACTTTGCAATTGCACTAGCCACTTGAACCTAAATTTATCATAATTTAGTATCCTTTAAAAAAAATAGGGCTCCCAGAAGTATATAAGCTTTGAAGAACCTTCTCTAGTTAAGTTTCTTCTCATCATTTAGTCTCACCTAAATATTTACCTTTTGGGAAAGAAGTAATTCTGCATTTCATATGTTCTTCTCACATTCCTTCCTCTCATGTCTCCATATTACTAAACATAGTCTATAATTGGTTGATTTAATTGTTAGCATATAAGTTTTCTTGTTTTGCTCATTAAATTGTAAGTTCTGAGATGGCAGGGGCAGCGTCTGCCTTATGCATTCCTCTTGCTCCATCACGTAAAATACAGCAATCTGTAAATTTTGCTAAATAAATTAATGAACGAAAAGATAAGTCAATGTATGTAAGATTTTGTATGTGAGACTTTAAGTTTATAACAAATGCCCCCAACCCTCTTATCTTTCTGAATCTTTAAAGACTGTAAGAAAAGAAATAAGTAACTTCATATTAGTTAACAGTATTTGAAAAGACTGATCATCTATATGCACTATATGCAAGCAATATGCAAGCAAAGGATACACTTGTCCATCTTTTGATAACTAAATTATTCAATATTCTAAAAACATGATTGCTTAGAGTTTAACTCCGTGGTCTAAGTATTTCTTAAGTAGTATGAGAACAAATTAACACACGATGGAGAAAGCATTCAACCAAACACCAAAGCTGTACTGGAAAAGGCATATGTTTCACCCACGAAGTAACTGTGTAAGAATTGTGGTTTTACTTCTCTGTCACTAACACAGACTTAACTTTGAGGTCCAATTCTGCCCTGTGAGAGAAACTTAACCTCAATAAATTCAAGTTTCTTCTTCTTGCAAGTTGGAGTTAGTGCTAAGGTATGTAGTGCTCTTGTGTTTGGGGGCTATCTGGTCATCTGTCCATGATGGTCTCCTCTGAGCAGAATACCACCCTATCTTGTCCTGTCCACTCACCTACCCGGTGTTTGGCTGTCAGTATATGAGGTCACAGCTGCATTTCTCTTTCTTCTCTTCACAAGCCCTCTCCAGGTTTGGCTCTGTTCGAGTATCACCAAGTCTCACTTAGGCAAGAGGGAAAACATTGACTAGTCCCCTTTGGTCTGCTTAGTGGATATGTCCATGTGGTTTCCCACTGTTATATTGCACATGGGTCATGATGGTAAATGTGAACTCTCCCTTTGCAGCCCTTTAGATATTTCTTCTAGTCTCCTTTCTCACTATTTGTAGGAGAACCAGAAGAATCTACTGGACAAGTCTTTCTCTATTCTCAAATCTCAAATCTCTCTGGTGGTATTCTACTGCAGAAAACACAGTGTACACAATTGTTGTTTTCCCTCTGCTTGCCCCTTCCACAAGTGCAGAGAATTTTTACTAGTCTTTGAATAGAGCACTATTTATTTACTGATTGCATTTTCTCTATATCCTCTGGGGAAAACTTTTTAAAGCCTCAAATATGGGAATTACGGATACTAAAAAAAATTTAAACGTGTACTTTATGCTACAGGCTTCAAGAATTTGAAATACAAACACCAATATTTAACTGTCCCACAGTTCTGCGTTTATTCTGAAGCATCCTCATTCTGAGGCATGAAAACATAATATCCAATTACCCAACTAAGCAAAACATTGTCAAGAAATATCAACAGGAAAAAAGGGTTAATATGTGGTCTGCTACAAAAATGACTCAACTTTTTAGAAAAAAGTTACTAATTTAATTGTTTGTGTGTAAGCCTTATGTTAACAACAGAATGGATCCTCTCTTTCTCTTTCTCTCTCTCAATCTCTCTAAAACGGTACTAGTCACCCAGCAGAACTCTCCTAATGCAAATGAATCGTTACTTTGTATAACAAGCATTAAAAGAAGCCTTAAAGACTTTTTTGAGCACCAGGACTCTGAAAAGAAATAATTTTAGTCCTAAGATTTACAAATCTAAATTTTATTAATTTTCTTACGAATAATTATATATTATTCTAGAACATTTTAAATATCAGATCTGTGGCCTATTCTAACTGGCAAACTAGAACTAATACTTGGCCAGAGAAAGCCACTAAGTAGAAATGACTTAATCTTTCACATACATTGACACTGTGGAAACAGGCCAGATTGGCAGGAGGAAAGATTACATCAGTTTCTCAAGCTATTCATTCATCTACAACTTGGAATGCTGCTTCTCTCAGCTATGCTGATTGTTTTGTTTCCAAACCTCTCTGACTATCCAAGTTTTTGGTCCTTTGCTTTCCAGCCTCATGTCTAAACAATTTCTCAAGTTTCCTCCTAAGGAGAAAATTCAATATTTCTGATCTGAAAACCTCATTTTGGGGAACATTTATTGTATACTTATTTATTAGCTATACATTATATATATGACAAAACCCCTTTTCTCCTTTTATCATTTTTAAGGAAGAAACTGGGCATTCACATCAAAAGTTCTAGGAGTGAGTCAAAGGAGCAAAATAAGAGCAGAGGTACGCCAGCTTCTGAAAATGGAACCGTACATCTGTGCACCATATGTCTATCCGAAATATGCCAATTGTATGTCATGAAAGAAGAAGGGAGACAAAACCTGGCTAAGCCAGTGAAAAACTGTCTTGACCGGTGAAAATCACCTTGTCTGAGTGGAAAGATCCACTCAAGAAGCTGGACCAACATTGACCAAAATCAGAGAATTAATTTGTCATGATCTTATGTTAATAATTCAGCTAACCTTTTTTTAGCCAACATTGCAAAGTTTGGAGATGTACAAATAAAGCAATGTTTTCTAGGGGGATATGGATATAAAGTTTTCAGCTTATTAATGATAATTTTAGATTTCATTATCAGTTTTTCCCAAATGAATTGACATATGAACTTTGTACCTAAAAAGTTTTAATCAAAATAAATTATTTTGATTATTTTTTTCCTATAAATTACGTATATTCCTAATTTGGAAAAGTATGTCATATAACAAGTACTTTATTAATATTGCTTTGTTGGCCAATACATCAGCTTCACAAGGATAAAACACTCAAAACATACATCCTGAACCAAAAATACTTGGTCACTCCTTCACATTTAAAATAAAATCTTAAAAAAGAATGAAAAAGATGGGATAGAAAGCTAAAGGTAAATTATCACCTCTCTGGTTTTGTCTTTTATGTTTCACAATTTCTTGTGACCAACTTATTTACACAGACTATTTCTATCTCTATCTCCACAGGATACTTGCCTACTACAACTAAATTTTGAAGTCTTTACCAATGGACAATTAACATAAGAAATTTGGTTTATGTTTTAGATGTGTAGATCAAACAGGAATAAGAGAAATGGCATCAATTTACTATTAAAAATAATGACAGTTCCAAAATGTGAATGGATATGAGGTACAATATTGAAAAAAGAATTTCTCTATTGCAGCAATAAAAATTTATTAAAATTTTCACAAAATTCTCCTAGTCACATTTGCAAGAAACTTATAAGGTACATTAAAATAACCACAACAAGAAATATGTGAGATTATGGTAAGAAGAAACATCAAATTTTCTCAAGAATGTTAAAATAATTGAAATAAAAGAAATACACAAGTTCATCAATGGGAAAGTTCAATACTGGAAAGATATTTATTTTCCACAAATTAATCTATCCATTCAATGATGTGCTAAGCAAAATCCTAATACATTTTCTTCTGGAAAATTGTTCTTGGTTTTAAAACTCTTAAGAAAAACTAAATGCATATTAAAAAAGAATTGAGAAAATATTTGTCTTATCAGATAGGAATGTATATTTGTTATTTAATTAAAATAGTTGGTGCGTTGGTGCAAGTAGACTCTTGGACCAATGGAAGGGAATAAAGAATTCAGAAATAGACCCATGCATGTAAGGTCCCCAATGATCCTCATATCTTGTTAGTGATGTCCTTGTGTAGTTCCCTCCAAATTGAATAACAGTGACCTTAGTATCCTACAGGAAATTAAGGAAATGGTGTGTGACTTCTGACTCTAAGTCATAAAAGACATTGGGGCTTATGAACTGTTCTTTCTTGGATCACTCATTTTGGGAGAAGTCAGAGCCATGTCTTGGGGACACACAGGCAGCCCAACATAAAGGTTCATATGATGAGGAACTGAGGCTTCATGCTAATAGCCAGCACTAATTGACAGCAACGTGAATGAGCCGTCTTGGAAACAGATCCTCCAGTCCCAGGCAAGCCTTCAGATGAGTGCAGCCTCAGCTGACATCTTGACTGTAACTTCATAGGAGACTCCAAGCCAGAGCCACCCAACTATGCTGCTCTCAAAGTTATGGACCAGAGAAGCTGCAAGATAATAAATGACCGTGGTTATTTTAAGCTACTAAGTTTTGAGGTAATTTCTTAAAGAGTAATCAATAGCTAATACAGTTTTCTGTACCTGCAAATAGGATGCAGCCATAAAAAAATTAATGCATAACAAATTACACAGCCTCAAATGCCACATGACAACTTCTGTGATTATCACAGTATTCTATTGGTAACATAATTCAGACCCATTCAATATAAAGGGAGAACACACAAATGCATGAGGAGCAGGAGGTAAGGCTCACTGGAGACCATCTTGGAGGTTGGCGACCACAAGCACTACCATTTAAAATTAGATACACATATAGGGTTGATCATAACATTGAATTGTTGGCCCAGTAACTTACTAGAACCATTCTTGGCCAATCTTGTGTGTGCATGTCTGTGTAATTTAATTACATTTTTAAAATTAATGCTAAGTCCATGTCCCATTCGTTTTTCCTCCAAAGGCATGTACTTTTACATAGTTTATTTAAACACACACACACACACACACACACACACACACATACACACAAGATATGTTTTACTCTGTTTACTTATTTTCTGTACTCAAATGCTCAAAGTTATTGATTGAAGATACATTCATTTATATTTGTTTTATTTATATACATATAAACATATATGTGTATATATATACAAATATATAAACATGTTTATATACGAATATATTTCCTTCCTCCTGAATTCTAAATATGCTATATGTTATTTATTATCCCCCATTTATGGGAATTTGTTTTGTTGATAAATACTTGCCATAATAAACAGTACAATGATAAATATTCATAGGCAAATCTCTTTATACCTGTAAGAGATCTTCCCTGGTGTACATACTTAGAAATGTAATTTCTGGGTTTCAGTCTGTGTATATACACAAACATTTCCTTACATATTTAAAAAAGTCTCTCCAGAATGTCCGTACTAATATACACTTTCACCAGTACTGTTGAAGCTTCCTGCTGCCCCACACCCTTGCCAATAATTAGTATCAGACTTATACTTTTTGTTTTTACCAATTATGTGTAGAGAATAGTATTTCATTATTATTTGAATTTTTTTATATTTATTACCAATAAAGCTGAACGTCTCCTCCTATGCTTGTTTGATATTTGGGTTTGTACTCTATTATTATTATTATTTTTTTTTTTAAAGAAAGAGGACTATTCCTTTTTTTTTTTTTTAGATTTTTTATTTTTTTCCTTTTTCTCCCCAAAGCCCCCCAGTACATAGTTGTATATTCTTCGTTGTGTGTCCATCTAGTTGTGGCATGTGGGACGCTGCCTCAGCGTGGTTTGATGAGCAGTGTAATGTCCGCGCCCAGGATTCGAACCAACGAAACACTGGGCCGCCTGCAGCGGAGAGCGTGAACTTAACCGCTCGGCCACGGGGCTAGCCCCTGTACTCTATTATTTTTTTAATTTTGTCTTTCCTTATTTTTCTTTTGAGTATTTTCTACATGTATTAAATACTTCTTATACATTCTCAATAGCAATCCTTTGTTGATTTGGTATGTTGTGAAAACTCTTGCCCATTGTATCCACTCTTAACTTTGAACTTTAAAGCATTTGATAAATGTTAACACGTTTATGAATAAAAATATATGTCACAAACCTAGAAATACATGATAAACTGATGTCATTGATGACCCCAGTTAATGGCCACTCTTTATCCCTGCTTTCTCTTCCTGCAAATATGTGATCTCCCCACATTTTGACTTTGGTTATGACTTATTGTTCTAAGTCAATCACTTTTGGGCTGTTTGTTGCACAGCAATAACTCATAGAAAGTATATGAATCAGTGTTCAATGGGGAAGGAAAACCCACCATGAGTTATGAGATTAGGGATTTATTTAAAAATTTGACCTCATAGAACTGCCAGAGGAGCTAGAGTTCAAAGTTTCAGAAAGGAAGTTGAGTTAGAGGAGTCACCAACCAGATAATCTTGAAAACCTGGCACATCTGACCACTGAAATGAGACTGTTAAGAAAAGCCTCTTGGAGTGCTGTCTGTGAGGTGCTGCCTCTGTGGGCCCACAACTGAACATATAGTGGAGGACCAAGACCAGTGTTGATCAATCGAGTCAGCAGTTTGGAAGAAGAGCTGTATGTGGGTGGAGGAATCTGAAGACAAATTTTGTGTCTGTATGTTACCACACCCAACTATGACAACCTTCAGAGAGTAGTAGCTGCTCCTTCATATCCATCTTCTAAAAACTCACCAAACATCTCCTTTTGGTTAACTCTAACATATTAATTTGACAAAATTTCAAAAAGTACTGTCCACTGTAATCAACTTGATTTTCATAAACACCTCTTTCAACACATTTAACGTTTAAATAAAAATAGCAAAATCATGCCTCTCCCTAATATGTAGTTACCAACTCTCATACACCTGTAAGCACACAAACCCTCCCCTCAAAAGATGTTTCGGAAGCTCCACATGCCACTTTATCAATCTTTGAATGATGGTTCGTTTTCTTCTAGTTGAGTGGAACTCCCTTTTTGACATTCTTTAACTA
Source organism: Equus asinus (assembly GCF_041296235.1). Classification (NCBI taxonomy): domain Eukaryota; kingdom Metazoa; phylum Chordata; class Mammalia; order Perissodactyla; family Equidae; genus Equus; species Equus asinus. The sequence goes on along the minus strand of NC_091792.1, from coordinate 111,950,815 downwards.
AAAGAGTGATCAATCTTATGTTTGATACTAGTGAAACAAGAGATGGGGGTGGGGAGTGGCGGAGGAGGAAAAGAAAACACAATTGGTTAACATCAAAGTAAAGAAGAAATGCTGATATATCCCCAAATTCATTTCTCTAGTTGTTTATTTGGTCACAGGTGAAGTGATGTTGATAATGTCTTTCATTAGCTATTCCATATTCCTTTGTCTCTCAGCAATTGCCTTGGTTGGTCATGGTTGCTTGGCTAGTGTGATAAATTATACCATCATTCCTGAAGTGTCAGTGCCATTTGCAGTCTTGACTCTTTTGAGATTTTGAGTGATCAATCTACTTTTATCACACAATTTGAGTATACTGAGGAACACCCCAGACCACTGTGAGATGAATCTGAGTTAAAACTCCATTATTTCTTCTGCCCTCTGTAAGCATCTAGTCTGACTAGTAGACCACAATGGTGTTTGGGGTTACCAAGAATTAGCGTCACATCAGAGCCAATGCCTAGTAACCCCTCCAAAGTTTGGTTATTTTCACATTGGCAGGGCAGAGTTATCCCGGTAAGTGACCACAAGTCATTTTAGGGAAGACTAGAAGGAAGATCTAAAATTTGCCAGTATATCAAGATGCTTTCTCAGAAGGACATATGTTTTTCTAAATAGAGACAATGGGTCTGTGAACCGGCTTAGTTCTGAGAATTGTTTAAGCGATTCTATAGTGATTCATATCGGACTTCTGTTCAACTGCCCTGAGCTTTTCCGCTTGTAGAAATCAATAAAATTTTAGTAGGTTGCCCACCTATTGCAGTCCAGGACATCACGAACAATTAGCCAATGCAAATAATCTCTGTGAACTCACTCTGGCAATCACATGCACCATGTCTCTAGTGAGTAAATGCTACCTCTTGGCCCTTGCCCATTTCAATGGCAGTATTTCTCACTGCTGTTCCTGAGCTGCAGAGAATAGCTGTTATAGGTCTGCTAAAGGATGCCATTTTTCCATTTCCAACGTATTTCTCAAAGTTTGTGTCAACAGTGTTCTATGCAACTTCCTATAGGATGTAATTAGGAAGAGAATAAGCACATCTTTACTTATTTAATTTTTTTGTGAGGAAGATTGGCTCTGAGCTAACATCTGTTGCCAGTCTTCATCTTTTTGTTTGAGGAAAGCTATCGCTGAACTAACATCTGTGCCAATCTTCCTCTATTTTGGGTGGGATGCCACCGCAGTGTTGCTTGCTGAACGGTGCCAGGTCGGTGCCCAGGATCCGAACCTGTGAATCCGAGGCCACTGAAGTGGAGCACGTGAAGTTAACCACCATGCCAATGGACTGCACCAAGAATAAGTAAATCTTACACAATAAATCCACTCCAGCTTTCAATCTCTCTTTGCCTTTGTATTGATTCCTCTACAATGTACCAAGAATCTCGGGCATGCCAACAGAATTTGTATCCTGGTTTCAGAGCAAGCAACCAACCCATGAGAGTCTTTTCCAGCCAGTTAAGAGAATGGAAGTTTTATCGCTAGATCTATGGGAAACTGACAAGTGAATCCACCACCAAGAATCAGGTCTGTATTTTGGGATTGCAATTGGTCCACACAGTCAGCGATCAGGAAGGGGAGCTGGATGTGAAGCAGATGAAGTGAGGAGAACCTGAAAATTGCCAGGTTCCTCTGCATTTGTTTGTCTCCACATCTAACCACATTGACCTTTAGAGAACACTAGCTACTCCTTCACTCATGACTTCCAACTTCTAAGCAATTTCTTCCTTCAGCCAACTTAACTTGGAACTGCATAGGAAAATGCATTCTGGGGAACACAGTTCCAGCCTAATCAAGTTGACATAGTACAAATCACCTCAGAAGGTAGCTTTCTTAACCTCAAAAAATCCATATATAATAAATCCAGGCCAAATAGCATATTTAACAGAGATACATTACAAGTATTCCCTTTGATATTGAAAAGGCAAGGAAGACTATAATCACCACTATTATTCAATGTAAAAATCCTGATCAATGCCACCAAAGAAAAAGAAAAAAAATATATAGCAAATGGATGAGGCAAGAAAACCTTATGAAATGATCATTTACATAGAAAGCCTTAGAGATCAATAAGATCATTAATGTTTTTGATGAATACTAGACCAAGAAGCATAAATCAATAACCTTTTTATCACTACAGTAGCCAATTAAAAATATAATAGGTAATCCATATTATCCGAAACTGCCAAAAAAAAAAACCCACTATAAAGAACCTAGACACAACCCTAACCAAAATCCATATAACATTGGCTACCGTAAAAAATTACTACAAACTTGGCAGCTTAAAAGAACACACATTTATTCTCTTACATTTGGAGAGGTCAGAAGTCGAAAATCAGTTTCACTGAGCAGAAATCAAGATCTCAGGAGGACTGAGATCCCTCCCCAGACTTTAGGGAAGATTAGGTTTCTTGACTCTTCAGCTTCCAGTGGCCGCTGGCATTCCTTGACTCCTGGCACATCTTTCCACTCTCTGCCTCCAGGGTCACACTGTCTTCTCTTCTGTCAAATTTTCTTTTGCTTTTCTCACCTAAGAACATTTGCAGTTGCCTTTAGGCCTCACACAGATAATCCAGCATAATTTCCCCAATTATATAATGTAACATTCACAGGTTCCAGGCATTAGAACGTAGACACCTTGGAGATGTTTAGACAGTTTTTAAAAATGTTAATGTACATATTGGAAGTCTCAAATAAATGAGGATAACATGTTTTTGGATGAAATCACTATATATTACCAAGACATCAATTTTCCTCAAATCATTCTATGCCACTCTGTGATTCAAATCAAAACCTAAGCTACAATTTATTTTTGCAATTGTGCAAACTGATTCTAAAATTTCTTTAGAAAAATAAAGATTCACAAGTATCCAGGAAAATTCATAAAAAGATATTCACAGTTCAGGGAATGCTTCTGTACAGATATTAAGATGAATTGCAAATTAATGTCAGTATAATGATGTGCTGCTAGAGACAGTGGAATCAAGTAAATTAAAAGAACAGAATAAACAATATACAAAGAGATGCATATGCCATAATTGTTATTTGATAGAAATCTTAACAAAACGGTTAAAAATTATGGACTTTTAAATAGTCTTGTAAAAACTAGCATAGCATATGGATAAAAACAAAATTAAAACCCTAACTTACTTCATAGCAAAATATAAACTCCAGGATGGTAAAAGACATAACCCTGAAGAATTATGAACTAGGAAAGAAAATGAAGAAGAATGAGTTTTGACACTGGAATAGGAAAGGATTTCTTTCTTTCTTTTTGGTGAGGAAGATTGGCCCTGAGCTAACATCTGTACCAATCTTTCTCTATTTTATATGTGGGATGCCACCACAGCATGACTTGCTGAGCAGTGTGTAGGTCTGTACCTGGGATCTCAACCAGTGAACCCCAGGCCACCCAAGCAGAGCGCACAAACTTAACCACTACACCACCAGGCCAGCCCCAGGAAAGAATTTCTTAAAGATGACGCAAAGAACAAAATCCAAAAGGGGAAATTTGATTATATCACAATCAAAGATAACTCTTTAATGATTTGTACATCTATCTATATAGTACCTGTATTAATACACAGGAAAATATTTGGAAGGATAAATAACAAACTTTTAACAGAACTGGTTTTCAGAGTACAGTTTTTGTGAGGATTTTAGTGACTTCTCAAATACAATATTTGAATTTCTTTTATGGAACATTGATTCATATATTACTTGTTTGATTAAAAATACATAAACGTAAAACAATTACCAACAAAAAAATGTCTGGAAGGCTCACCTATTATTTGTGGTCTCAGAATTACAGACTAATTTTATTTTCTTCTTCATACTTTCCTTTATTTTTCATGTTTCTGCAATGAACATGCATCATTTTATAACGAAATGAAAAACAAAAATTAATTTAATTTCAATATAAAAGAATGCCTAACTTTTATTTTTCATTGTCTCATTTATTTATTTTACTGAAAATTAAATACAAAGGTAGTTTTTGTAGTTCTAGAAATTAATATCATTCTCTGTCAAATCATGGCTGACCAGTTTAAAATGATCTCTGATCCGTTGTAAAATATGAACCAAACCTCACATATTACTAGAACAAATTCTTTTTTCAGGAGGCAGGGTATAAAGAACATAACATAATAATATTTTGCAAGGGAAAAATTTCCAGGAAACCACTGACACCCGATTTTAAGTTGCTTTTACAAATTTTATATGATCCCAAATAAAACTTTAGAAAATATCTACCATATTGTGTATCAATTTTCATTACAGCAACAGAGTTGCTAGTCGAATAGGAAACTTCTCAGTAGGAAAATAATATAAAGCTATTTTTACATTAATGATAACAATAATAACCTATTGTTTTGAATGAAATCTCTTAGTTCCTCTGCTCCATGGCAGAACTGTATCAAACTAGCGAACTCATATTAGACTCAATGAGATAATCGTGTCTTAGGCGTTCAATATTCATAGTTAGTTTTAAATGCTTATATATATTTTATAAAACAGTTTTATTCTCCAAGAGGTAACATGAGTCACTGACTGAGAACTAGTTAGTGTTAAACCTAGAATGTGAGTTAATGCTCATCTCATACAATCTGTTCATTTTTATAGATGAGGAAAAGGTTGAGTTAAAGTCTTCTTTAGGTCATAAAAGCAGAGGGCTTTGACTCTTCATAAAGTGCTGTTCTCACTCTAATCACAGTACTTCCTTTTTCCATCTTGATTGTTTCCAGAAATGCAGGATCTGAACTTTCACAACTGTTATCCCTTTCTCGATTTATTTGAAACTCGCTAGAGAACAAACATGATGGCTATTTGACAATTGCACCCTTGAAGAAGGTGATGTCTCTCGTGACAATAGAGATTTGCTTCTTTTCAAACCATGGAGCCCAAGGGCTATGATAGTGTGGAGCCCAATAAATGAAAGACTGATGATGAAATGATTTAATACAGACCATGTAAAGTGTCAATTATTAAATGGTTCATACCCAGTGATAAAGGACAAGGAGAGAGAAATTACCACTTCAGTGACACGTAAGAAAATATGTTCAGCAGAGATGAGACACCTGAATTGTCAAGTTGGATATGACCTTATTAGAAGAGTAAGAATCACGGGAAAAGACAGAAACAGAAAAAGCCCTGCTCTGTGCTGAACGACAGTGTGAGAGGTTATCCTGGGGTTTCCTGACAGATTTAGTCACACAGCTCATTCTTGAGCAGAATTTGTGTCCTATAGAGTTCTTTCTTTAAGACACTATTTTTCAATTCTCAGTATACTTAATATTGATTCTTAATAATATTTAAACTAAGATTATAATTTTTCAAATTAGAAATGAAAATAGACAGCATATAAGCAAATTATATTCTCAATAGTTCGTATAATCCAATAATTAATACTGTTTAGCTATATAATAAATAATCTTATCTGTATTTAGTGCTATTGATAATTTCCATGATCTTTTTATAATATGTTTGGATTTGATTATCATATAAAATAAACTATTCCAACTGGCTTTTCCCTCCTGTTTCATGTTAATGCCTGGCCCTATTTTTCTGGAATATGATTAAATTCTTCTAGGGGAGGAGAAAAAAGTGAAGATATCAGTGTACAGGACACAATAAAATATAATAGTTAGCATTCTAACATTGTCTTCAAATTTTGATTGGTATGAATGCTGGACATTAAAAAACAAAACCTTCCCCTCATTTCTCAAATAGTGTTTTCATAATGGTTAAATTAACATATACTACTTCAGTTAGAGATGATTTATAACACAGAGGGAAAACTGGTTTCAACCATTTCAAAGGCCTTAGTCTACTTTATATCAAATATATGAAAATGTATCCATATTTCACTTTACAATTTTCCTTCCATAATATTTTGAAAGAACTTTTCTTATTTTGCTTTAAAAATTATTTAGCCCAAAGTAAGTCATTTAATAGCAATTGCTTGCTTTTATTACAATTAACATACATTCTAGGAATTCTTGTGAATCAAGAAAAATAGCTTTCAAATTGAAAAAATAAATATATAATCTTTGTTATAAAACAAAACATACTCTTATCATGCCATCAGTAATTGCACTTCTTGGTATTTACCCAAAAAACCTGAAAACTCATGTCCACACAAAAACCTGCACATGTATTTTATAGCAGCTTTATTCATAATTGTCAAAACCCAGAAGCAACCAAGACGTCTTTCAGTAGGTATGTAAATAAATGGTGGTACATCCAGACAATGGGATATTATTCAGTGCTAAAAAAAAAAGAGAGCTATCAAGCCGTGAAAGGACATGGAGGAAACTCAAACGCCTATTACTAAGTGGAAGAAGCCAACACGAAAAGGCTATGTACTCTGTGATTCCAACTAGATGCCATTCTGGAGAAGGCAAACTATGGAGACAGTAAATATATCAGTGGTTGTCAGGGCTTGGGGAGAGAGAGGGATAGACAGGCGGAGCACAGAGGATTTTTGGGCAGTGGAAATACTCTCTATGGTATTATAATGATGCATGCAGGTCGTTATGCATGTGTCCAAACCGATAAAACATGCTACACCAAGGTGAACCCTAATGTGTAGACTTTGAATGTCAGTGATGTGCCAGTGCAGGTTCATCAGTTGTAACAAATGTACCCCTCTGATGCAGGATGCCCATAGTGGGGGAGGTTGTGTGTGCACGCAGGCAGGGCATATGGGAACTCTCTGTACTTTCCACTCAGTTGTGCTATAAACTCAAAACTGACTTAAAAAATAAAATTATTAATTAAAGAATATATCATTGAAACCTTATGAATACAACATTTTACAATTAATGAAGTTAACATGATGTTATTTTCATATATACTCAATTAAAATTTTTAGTTTTTCAATAAACTTTTATTGAAGTTTAAAATATATACAAAAAATACACATTATGGTGTATTTTGATGAGTTTGTATGATATTAACACATCGAATTTTAAGATATAGAATGTCCAATATTAGCTTTACTTCCCTTGCATATTTAAGGGTCTCTCTCCTGCATTCCTGCTGCTGGGCTCCTTTGGGGAAAAAAGGCATGTCATGGTCATCTATGAATTCCTAGAGCTGGCATTTACAGGTACATAGTAAATAATTATTGAAAATGTAAGAATGAACAAACATAAAAAAACATTAATTACAACAATCTCTTCTTAGACAATTGTCCTAGATAGGCTAGTATTAATTCTTACTTATTGTTGATAAATCTTTATAATAGAGTATCAGTGGAATATCAAGGAAAAACGTGGTATATGAAGAAATATTTTGTCATTGGCATTATTTAGAATTACCATGTGCAACCTCTCTACTCTCATTGCCTGAAACAGGGGAGAACCACATCCACTGCCCACAACCCCTTGTTATGTCCCACTGGAGATGACCTACCATATTCCATATTTGAGTTTCATTATGACAGTAGAACACTACAACTTAAAGCTTTCTTCATGACAAGTCAATCTCAAGGTAAGTTAGGAAAAATTTAAAAATTATGGTTAACATACAAAAAGATCAGAAAAAGTTATGAAAGTAGTGATTGTGTTATTATAGTATTTTGGCTAGTCTTTCCGACAAATGTAAGCATTTATCTCTCTTGCTCTCTATCTTCCTCTTTCTCTCTCTTCCTCACTCTCTCTCGTTGTAGTTTATAAATATTCCTTAGTGTAAGCCTGGACTTAACCAAAACATGCGATGTTCTCCCACTCAAGAAAAATATTCTTCCTAAATTGGGTTATGAAATCAATAAAGATCAATGGTGATTGTTATCAATAAGCTCATCCTGTTATACTTTGTGCTAGATTTTATCTATCTATCATCAATCTACCTATCTATCTATCTATCTACTTGGTAATAACACGCAATCTTTACTACATTTTATTTTTATTTATTATTTACTTCATATATTATTGATATTTAAGGGATGAAACTTGAAGTGTAGATTTGAGAAAGGGATGTATTTGCAGGTAATCTAGTTGAAATCACCCTTCACATGACAATGCTGGTTGTTTTCTGTTCGGAATGATTTTCTTTTAAGAATAATTTATGGCCCTAGTGGCCGAAGTACCGTGCATATGAAAAACTTTCTTGAATGTCATCCCAGCAGCTTTAATCATTCATTTAATTTTGTTATTTATAGATTTATAAAGCTCATAGTCATGGTTCTTTGTTCTTTCTATGAAGAACCTAAAAGAATCAAGGCGCTATCAGTAAGGTACCCTAGAGTAGTGTCTAAGAGTGTAGTGAAATGAACCAGACATGACTCGGTTTAAATTCTGGCTCTTCCACTTATTACTTAGTGTTTTTGAAAAACTTATCTTAGTTATGTATACCTTAATTTGTAAAAAATATGCAAAATAATGATAATATTAGAATGCACTTCAGGATTATTCTGAGAATTAAATCAGTTGATATTTGTAAGATGCTTATTTTAATGTCTGGTACGTAAAAAACGTTCTCTCAGTCTTCGTTATATATTATTTATGTGTTTTGTACTGAGACTGTTATTAGACATTTTGACAGTGTGTAAAGAAGGAAGTTCAGTAGCTGATTCAAGGGAGTACAAAGGAGAGAAAATTATGCCTGAATGCCTCTGGTTTTTCAGCCAGCATGACATGAGGGCATCGTCAAAAGCTGCCATACCCTAATCAATGTCTAAAGCCATCATCAAACTATTTCCTTGGATCAAATAAATGGAGACCCAAGACATACAAAATCCTCCCTACAAATGACAATCGAGGACAATTATAACAAAAAGCCTACTTTTTCTACAAAAATTTTAGCAAAGTTACATTAATCCTCACTTCCATTTTCGTCTTACTTCTGTTCACACTCGAAGACAAAAGTATGAAAAAGGTTTCCCTTCCTGTCTATCAGTTTAGTACAGTCTCATAATTCAGCAATAATTTAAGTAAATTAGCTAATAGAAACTAGGTAATGAGGATGATAGTCCTTTCAACTTCCACTCGTATTTTTTTTCTTACTCTGTTTTTTGCCCCATGTTTGAAGCATTTTTTTTTTTTAAAGTGCTTCCAACCTGAGAGCAGAAATGACAACATGGTGTGTTGGAAGCGATTAATGCCTGTCTAGAGAGCACAGTGAAACATGAGTACCTTCAGTGTAACCCAGGTGAGCATTAATCAGTACCTCTGCGCAGCCTGAAGTGACTTTTTGTGATAATAAAAAAGGAATTTTTCTCCAAAATGTATGTCAAAAATGTGTGTTGCAAGTATTTCTCTGGAAAGAACCAGTTTTGATGAAAGCATTTTCTTTTTATATGAAATGAAACATTTTCTGATTTGACACACAGCATGTCAGTTCTGGGGTGGTTAGGAAAATACACCACTTATAACAAAAGATGAGTGGCGGGTGTAAATTATATCAAAGCCCATTACACAAAGAGAATGTTCTTCAAAGCTAGGTATTACCACATATATACATAAGGGTTATCAAAAACCCATTAAATTCCACCCTTTTAGGTTTTCCAGCTGAGATTAATTTCCCAACATAACATCCCCCTTTTACAGAAAACCATCCTTTCTCAGAAACCCTTGTTCTCATGGGACCTTTCTACCATTTCCCTGATAGCCAGGGGCTAACCAGCAATCCTTCACGATCTTGTAAGGCATTTCATTTAAATTTATATTGAGAAATTTATAGTCTTATTAACTTGTCTTCCCCTGAGATTCATTTTGCCATGTTTCATTTGTATCATTTTAAATAGGTGCCATTTAAAAGCTTGCCCCATATTTTTACGGGCTACACTACAATCAAATGAGGTTAAATCAAGACTTGAATGCTTCCATGTGCATAGCCAAAGAAGATATGTTTCAATACTTTGGTTTTGTATTACTTATTCCCACGTGCTGCTTGAAGTTCTTGAGATTGCTCAATATGTGTAACTCTAAGTCTTGTAATAAAGATAATGATTATAAATGGTTAATGATTGTGCCCATATTAAAAAACAACACAGTCAACGACTTAATAATTTAATGTTTTAGCAAGTATTTTTTCATCTCAATATGGTCTAAACTTGATCATTGAAACAGTGTTTCTTGATCCCGGCAGCGAGTTGAGGCATTTCTTTCCTCTTTTCCGAAGCCAGATGTTTCCTTGGAAATCTGAAGATCCAGCAAAGATCCGTAGTTCACCTCAGCTATAATAGAGTTTTGAAACCTCCAAATCTACATGTTCTTGCACAGATTCTCTTTTCTTTATATTCTGGTGAAAAAGATTAAGCCATTTTGGAACAACTGATATTCCTCAAATCTGACATGCTGGGAGTTTCTCTCTATGAGGACTTTTGCAAGCAGTTCAAAAAACATCCATTTACAATAGGGACCCTTAGCCAGTCATCCTCAGTAACAAAACTGCTTAGATGATGGTGATAATGACTGCATTCGTTTCCTAGAGCTGCTGTAACAAAGTACTGCTAACTGGGTGGCTTAAACCAGCAGAGATTTATTGTCTTATGGTTCTGGAAGCTAGAAGTTCAAAATCAAAATGTCGGCAAGCTCATGCTTTCTCCTGTGACTCTAGAAAAGAATCCTTCTTTGCCTCTTCTTAGTTTCTGGAGGTGGCCAGTGACTCATAGCTCTCCATAACTTGTAGCCACATAAATCCAACCCTCCAATTTCTCCCCCTCTTTCTCTTCCCATCTCCCTCCCTTTCTTGCTCTCTTTTTCTCTCTTTTTGTTTTCATTGAATCTTCCCAGGTTATCAGGAGTGTAATGTCAGTAGAAGAGGTTATATGAGAGAAAAGAAACAACTTATAAGAAAAATTGGTGTAGGCAAAAGATGTGATAACTTGGAAATAAAAGACTAAATAAATTTTGACATCAAGTAACTATATAATATTGAGCACACCAATTAATCACCTTGGGACTGTTTTTTCATTTATAAAATAAAAAAAGGGTTATTCAATTATTGGATATATAAAGCATGTATACTTCCAGAAGATGTAGTAATATGATGCCAGAGGAAAAATAATGTTTATTTTAAAATTGCTAGCAAATTGCTAGCTATTAAGCTGCTTTAATAAATTTCATATGTGTGTTCTTAAGTGATTACCTGTTTTGTTTTTGACCCAAAAATATTTATCAAAATGAACATTAGAAGATAAAAGCCAGAAAATTGTGGAAAGAGTGGTGATCCTCAAACTAAAAAGTGTTATCTTTAAAATATATGTAAATTAAATATTAGAGGATAACTCACTTGTTCTAGATCCTATTATTCCAGTCATTTGGAATGTCTGTAACCATTTGAAAATGTCTAAGACCATTTTAAATGTAGTTTAAAGGTTTATTTACTTGTATTTTTGAAAATGCAATCAGTTTCCCCAAACTTATCTGGTACGAATATTTGCAATTTTTTGAGTAAATATGCGTGTAAAAAGAGCACTCAATGGGACTATATAGACCATTAGGGGAACATATGTATTGAGGGCCTACTACACATGAAGATCTCCGTTAGGGGATTTGCATGCACGATCTTACTCAGCCTTTATCAAAGCTCCATAAGTGGTATGAGATTATTCCTAATGTATAGGTGGAGAAACTGAGGCTTAATGAGTTTAGCAAGTTAATAAAATTACATAGTGTAAAGAGGATTAAAGTGAACTGCAAATTCTGGCATATCTGAATCCAAAGCTAATTTTGTTTCCTCAATATGAAGGTGCCACCCCAGACAACAGTCGAAATGAATGAACCATCGTTCTTGCCCTCAAGCCATTTGTAATGCCCTTTGTGAAAGTTATGCGTGTAAAAGAGTTACTACTGTTCACATTTCTCCACATTATAATGCTACCATCCTACTCCGAGTCACCATCCCCTCCATGTGAACTGTTATATTAGGCTACTAAGCAGTGTTTCCTGATCAACTCTGTTCCTCTCCAATCCATTCCTTTCAGAAACAGCCAGTGATATTTTTAAAAATATGAGTATGATCACTGCAGTTCCCTGTTTTAAAATCCTGTAATGACTGCTCAGTGCTCTTAGAATAAAAGGCTACATGATATGATCGGGCTTTTCTCTCCAATCTTGGTGTACATCTTACTCACACCACTTAAGCTGCACAAACTTTCTAGAGCTCAGTGCTTTCACACACACTAGTTTTCACATGGACAGTTCATTGAGAATCTATATATATTCCAGCCCTCAGCTTAAATGGCATTTGTGCAGACTAGGTTATTCTTATCCTTTACAACACCTCTAATTCTTGGTTAATTTTGTGTTTAATATCTATTTGTCTCCCTAAATAGTAGTCCCCTCATTAGTAAACTCATGAGTTGTGTCTGGTTTTTTTTTTTTAACTGCAGTACCCACTGTACTCGGAATAAAGCCGGTGCTCATTCACCCAACAAATTTTGTTGAATATCCACTCTGTGCCAGGCATAATTTTAGATACTGGGAATATACTAGTGAACAAAATAAAGAAAAATTCTTGTATTCATAAGCATTCATTACAGTGTAAAAGAAAGATAGTACATAATAAACATAATAATAACATATACATACATATATACATAAACATAATAATAAATATATAAATGTGTGGTATTCTAGAAGTTGATGAACATTACAAGAGATAATGATGTAGCTCATAGTAGGTAGTTGAATTCAGAGAAGTTATTTTCACTTTAGTTTAGGGACGAGGATAATGGGGATTGTGAGTTTAGGAGAAGGGTTGCAGTGCTAAATAGATGGATAGGGTTGGCGTCATTGAGAAGGACGTAAAAGTGCTCGATAAATATTTTTTCAAAGAATGCATGAACCTTAAGAAAGTACAGTTTCCAAATGCTCCAAAAGATGCACAATAATGTCATGAGAATTTGTGGAAAAATAAATATATCAATAAGGGGTAAACTCCGCAGGGTTTTATAAAGGGTGTGAGACGTAGGTGTTGAAGAATGTATAGGTTTGAGGGATTGAGATTGAACATGAATTATTAGGAAAACCTTTCAGCAAAAAGAAATGTAACAGGCAAACATAAGAAAGTACAGAAATACTCAAGGACTAGTAAGTTTGAATGGTATAAAAGCGAGCACAGGAAAATACTCATAATACTTGCTGAAAAGGCACATTAGTACTTGATTGTTGAGAGCCTGAATACTATAAAAAGACCAAGCTTAATACTATAAGCAGTGAGAACAATTAGGCAGTTATTTGGGAGTGTTTATTTGTATGGCATGTCAGTAAAGATTGGAGATCCTTAATGCCATTTAAGAAACTATTTAAATAATCGAACAAAAAGGCAATAACAATTTAGATCAGGGTGATGGCAATTTAATACAAAGCAGAATTTCCAGGCTTCAGCAATTATTAAGACATACATGGTGACAAAATTTTAAAAAGTTAAGATATGACTTCTAAATATTAATCCCAGGTGATTGTAATAAGGAAGATGCCAGTTACTAAGAGTGGAGTGGGGATAAAGATCTTGTGTGTGGGAAAATGATGAATTTTGTTGTGATTATATTAAACATGACGTGCCATTGTATTTTGGGGTCATTATCTTCAGCATCCTATGAAACCCACTCATAGAACTTGAGGAAAGGATTATGATATGTACGTTTGTTAATTACCTTTAACTATGATCTCTAGGCAACTATAGGACTGATGAAATATCTCAGAGAGAAAATGTAAAGAGAAGAATAAAGACTTAAAATGAAACCCTAAAGAACACAAATTGGATTAGGAAATGAGTGCAATAGCAAGGAGGAAGAGATGTCAGAGATGAATATGAAAAAGTAGTCCAAGAAATAGGAAAATTAGAAATGTGTAAACTATTAAACCCAAGGAATGCAATGATGTTAAAAATGAGACAGTTTAAATGCTACAGAAAAAGATAAGAGCTAAAGAATGGTCATTGGTAATCTAGAGAGAATAAAGATACTGATTACTTTGAGAGGAGTATTTGTTGAAATATGGAATGGAGTGGTAAGAATAGCCTTTTGTGGAGCCAGCCCCATGACGGAGTGGTTAAGTTTGGTTTGCTCTGCTTCAGTGGCTCAGGTTCGTGGGTTCAGATCCCAGACTTAAACCACATATCAGTCATGTTGTGGTGGTAACCCACATATAGAATAAAGGAAGATTGGCAGAGATGTTAGCTCAGGGCTAATTTTCCTCAGGAAAAAAAAATCACCTTTTGTGGTGTATTAAGGACTGTCTGGGTTAATATTTGAGAAAAAAGTAGAAATAAGGACTGCAGACATCCTTTAAAGAACTTTGAAAACTGCATAAACACAAGAGATAATTATGTAGCTCATAGTAGCTAGCTGAATTCAGAGAAGTTATTTTCAAATTAGTTTAGGGAAGAAATTGTATTTATGAGGACAGAGGAAGTAAAGGATAGAGAAAGAAAAAAGAGAAGAAAGTAATTTTCTAGAGAAGAAAAGAAATAATAGAAATGAATGGATTGAATGGATTACCTAAAGAAAGAAATAATGGAAATGAATGGATTACCTAACATCAGGTGTGACAGGTCACACCTGAGAGGAAAAGAAGACAAAAAGAGGAGAATGGAAGAGAAGTTTAAAGACGAAACTTAGATAAAGCATTACAATAGGAAGTCAAGAAGACATGAGACAGGATTGGCTACAGACTGATGTGTCCAGGAATGAAAGGGCACTGAAGACCAAACACCACCAAGAAACCAGGGAGACAATCAAGGGTCAGTAATTATTGAATCAAGCAATGAACAGAGGACAATGTAAACATATATTTGGCATTGAGTAGGTTTGGCAAGTGGTAACAAAGATCTGATAATAGGAAATAAAGTTCATTGCACTTTCTAGTCAACTGAACAGTGGAAGAAGTAGACAGGACCTCAGTCCCAGAGAAACTGGTTCCACAGACACCACTCACACTAGTGAACATCATAGGGGTGCATTTTCTAAAACTGGAGTGAAAAATGACCAGAACAAGGCTAGAATTGATTGACTGGAAACTGCAAGTTAGAAAACAGGAAGCATTGATTCTCACTTGTTTTTAAAACTCCTCGTACTTTGAGACACTTATTTCCCTCGTGTGATAACAGGATTTTCCGTCATGTCAATGATACAATCTAGAGCTACAATTTGTGATAAGGTAGTTACAGTTATGTTTGCAGAGATAGGTGAGACTCAGAAGAGAATCAATGGGTTTATTATGCCAAGCAACAGTGCAAATTTGACTGGTTCCTGATCCAAAGATTATGGGGTTTTTTTTTTTTTTTAATTTTGTAGCAATAACCAGCAGCTTGACAATAGAAGCAGAGAAAAAAGATAGTACTAGTTTCTTAAGTCTGATCATTATCAAGGGAACATGACAGAAGTTAACATGGAAATGTAGTACTAATTTATTGATGATGACATCTTTGAGTAGGCTAACCATGGGGGGTTTTCTTGGTATCTATATCAAAGAGATGAGGAAAAAAATGATGGAATAATAGAGGTCATCCACTGATGGACTGGGAATGTTGAGATTTAAGAGTAGGCAAAAGATTTAAGTCTGAAGGGAGTAATTTGAGAAATAGAAAAGACAAAAATAGGAAATAGTTCAAAGTGAAGATTTCCAGAATGTAAGATCGTGGTGGTAGAGAATGTCTCAGATATGATAGATTCCAATGTTATCAATCATTCAATCATTCAACACACTTAAATTCACCCCTACTATTAAATTCCAGGCATTCTTCTATATATTGGGTATAAAGCAATGTATAGAACAGAAAAAGTCTCTGTACTCATGGAGGTTAAATTCTAAGGTGGAAAGATTGACAACTAAAGGAAACAAGCCTAGAGATTGGGTGATGATAAATTCTATGGAGAAAAATAGTATGGACTAAGAGCCAAGGAGTCAGAATGGAGTTGGAGATTACTATTTCATGGTGGCTGAAGAGAGAAGGCCTTGCTGATATGGGAATAATGATGAGAAACCTGAAAACATGGAAGAGCGAACTGTTCTGAGAGAATATTTCAGAGGAAGGGAAGAGTATGTTCCAAGGCCTAAGGCAGGACCTACTTGATGTGTTCTAGGAACTGGAGTAGAGTAAATCAGAGGAATAGAAGCGGGAGAGAAGTTCAGAGGGCTAGCTCAGAAGAGGCCTTGTCAGCCACTTAAGACTAATGCTTCTTTGCCCAGTAAAATTTCTTTACTTTGGAGAGTTTTGAGAAGATGGCTGAAATAATCTGACTTTCACTTTAGAGTCTGTTGCTTTTACGGGAAGAAATAAGAGTATAAGAAGGGAAAACAGCTGGAAAGTTATTATAATAATCTGAGTGAAAGATAATAGTGCTTTGGACCATGGTGGGTATGGTGAGAAGACAGATATAATTTGAAACTCGAGCTAAAAGGATTTGCTGATGGATTTTACCAGAGGTTTGAAAGAAAGAGTAGTTAAGGATAACGCCAAGGTTTGGGGGTGGGCATTTGAAGGAAAGCAATATCCATATACTGAGTCTTTCAAAATTAAAACTCTAATCCCAGATTTAATTTTGAAAATTTCCTTGTGGATTAGTAACTTTCATATTTAATTAGCATCATTTTAGTTAAATTTCAAGAGGGAGTAGGGATAAATAAGCATGTCCTCTCTGCTTAATGAAAGCTCCAATAATTCGTTTTCTACATGCCATCTACCTGGGACGTGTGTGGAATTTATCTGGTTTACTCAATTAATGCAAACAACAAAATTAATTATGCAAAATTTTCTAAGAAACAAATTAATATTGGGTTTTATTCAAGTTATTTTAATTATCCTTGTCTAAATATGTCTTATGATAATGTTTAAAGCCATTTTTTCAAGGCACCTTTTTAAAACTTATCTCCCAGTTTTATTTTGCTTAAATTTTTACCTCTA
Source organism: Equus asinus (assembly GCF_041296235.1). Lineage (NCBI taxonomy): Eukaryota > Metazoa > Chordata > Mammalia > Perissodactyla > Equidae > Equus > Equus asinus. The sequence goes on along the minus strand of NC_091792.1, from coordinate 111,933,924 downwards.
AGGTACACTGGAGGGAGAGCAGAAGAGGAAGAAGAAGTCAATAAACAAATAAAAGAAATAAAAGTTTAAGGAAGGATTAAGGACACGCCTTTTGCACACATATAAAAGTGTATATTCAGTGGCAGTTCTCATTTAGTATCTGACCTAGTATTGATAGGGCTACTTTTATATACAATAAAAGAACAGAAGAAAACTGCATTTCAAACTGTGTGTCCTACAGTGATGGATGACTATGTGTGCTCCAGCACTTCAGGGATGGATTAAGCTATTGAAAAAGCACTCAACATTGGCTAAAGAACAGCAATATACGTGAAATTCTACAGTTAATGCATCATTAAATAATTTGCTGCAACTGATTTATTGGTGCAATATACTACACTGTGTCAAACAGTGCAATATAATAAATGATATCAAAAAATACACTCCCAAAACTTTTGTTGTAATCGGTCTTTTGAGTTTAGCTTAGCACTTATCTGAGTACTGAAGGCATCCTATTTTCCCCTTGATAATATCCACAGTCTAATGGCTTTTGGCTATTGGCCTACATTTGCTGAATCCTGTAGTCTCAAGAAAATTATCTGATTTACAGTAGAAGACTAAGAAAAATTTCCAGTATCACTGAAGGCAATAGCAATTGGTAGACTTTTCCTAGTTAGTGTATTAAAAAAAGGGATCTAACTTTTGTTGTGAGAACACTAAAGTCTAAGGAAACTGACCTTTAACTTGTAAATTCTTATTGATTAAATGACAATTAGCCTTTGTTGCCATAACAAGCCACCCAAATCATTGTAGCTTATTAAACTCAAGATTCTGTGGGTTAGCAATTTGGACTATGGTCAGCTAGGCAGTACTCTGCTCATCAAAGTGCTTTGTTTCTGGATGTTGGACGACTCTTGGCTGGGGGGATGGGGCTGGAGGATGAGGGGAGGGTAACTAAGCCATAAGTCTCTCAACATCCAGCATGCTTGCCCAGGGTTGTTTACATGAAGACAGTTACAGGGTTCCCAAGGTAGAAACCAAAGACCATCCTCATGCACAAGACCTTTTGAGTTTGCTTACATCATGCTTATTAATTTGGCATCAGCCAAAGCAAGTCATGGGAGGGCACTCAAAGTTACATGGCAAGGTCATCTGAGTACAGGAAGGGTATATGAGTTTGCTAGAGCTGTCATAACAAAGCACCACAGACTGGGTGGTTTAATCAAAAGAAATTTATTTCCTTACAGTTCTGGAGTCCAAAAATCTAAGATCAAGTTGTCAGCAGGGCTGGTTTCTTTGGATGCCCTCTCTCTTTGGCTAATACATGGCCATCTTCCAGTGTCTCCCCTGGTGTTCCTTCTGTGTCCAAATCTCCTCTTATCAGGACAGCAGTCACATTAGTTTAGGGTCCTTCTATTTACCTCATTTTATCTTAATTACCTATTTAAAGGCCTTTTCTTGAAATACAATGACATTCTGAGATAGTGGAAGTAAGGACTTCAACATATGAATTTGGGGGTACACAAGTCAGCCTTTAACACAAGGAAAGAAGCTGTGGCAACTTTTTTCCAGTTTACGATTTATCGATCACTAATTGATCTAGGAAAACATATATGTATAGCAGACAAATGCTTATGAGGACGTCGAGTTTCTGACTTGAGAATATGTCTGTAACAACAGAATATTTCTAATGTTAGAGATGAAATTTTAGGTTAAGGCAGGGATTCTCAAACACAGCACAATTGATATTTTGACCAAATAATTCTTCGTTGTCTTATGCAATATAGAATGTTTACTAGCATCCTTGGTTTATACCTACTAGATGCCAGTAGCACTATTTTATCAATCGTGACAAACAAAAATGTCTCCAGACATTGACAAATGTTCTCAAGGAGGTAAAAATTTCCCCCAGTTGAGAATTACTGGGTTAAGAGAGAGATTCTAAGCAGGGGAAAAGTCATTTCTTAAACTGACGTTTAAGTTAATAAGAAAGAGGAAGACATGAAATTTTAGCATCTGCTATAATATTTTTCTAAACATAAGTTTATTTATCAGATTTTATATTTTCTACCTTCTAGAACAGAATGATGAAACTGAGAAGATACACATTTTGAACCAAATAGAAGACCCTCACTAAGATGTAGGTTAGAACGCCACAACGAAATTTCCTTAGAGTACTGACTCCAAAACAAAGGTTATCTTCAATGGTTTAAGCATTTTCTTTTTCGCTTGTTCAGGAAAAGAAGAACAAAAATATCAATGAGACATTAAAGTATGAGAACACGTTTTAAAATAAGTAAATGAAAACATAAAAAAACCTCTTTTGACAACAAGTATAAATGAGTTGATCTAGTAAAAGGAAAATAGTTTATTTAACTCAAGAAATAAAATCTAATGATATAAGACTCACAATAACACATCTTCATCTGCACTGTATAGATGATGAGCAAAATAAATTATGCAAATACAAACAAAAATGGAGGAGGCAATATTAATCTCAGGCATAGTAGATTAAAATAAAAATCAGTTGATTATACAACAAAAGTGATTTAATATAAAAGCGTAAATTAAAATAGAAACAGATTAATATAAACCTTTATATGTAAAATCACACATTAATATATGCAATTCAATCAATGTGGAATGTATCAAAACTTAGTTTTACTCTGAGCTTTTATCATTATCGCCAGAAGTCAATAACAGATAAGTAGATGAAAATTTCTTAAGTATAGAATATTTGGATAATCTAAATAACATATTGAATTGTGTTTGTATGTATATAAGTCAAGATTTGGTTACAGATATCTGAAAGTTAGGTGGAATTTTTCATCCTAAAATTAATGTATCTTTTCTTAATGCCTATAAAACATTATATATTTATCCCATAATAGATGAAAACCACACAGGATTTAGTTAGTCTCCGATCACAGTTTATTGATTTAGAAACTCATTACTGAAGAGTTTTAAAAACAAACATTTAGTGTAATATGAGTCTTATGAAGACAAAGTGAAAAAAATGAATAATCTTGCAATAGCTCTGAAGACAACAATAAGCCAAAAATAAATAAATAAAATTCTGCAAAGAATCTCAGCTAACTAGAATATAAATGGACCTGGAGCAGGGGAAATACTTTACCTCTGATCTTACTCAGGATCATACTACAAAAAGTTGTATTAATTTTCAATTCTACCATAAATATATAAGAACGTTTTGTCCTGCATCCTTTTTGTTCCACTGTCACCATATGTGTTAAATCTTTCCTTGACTCCTTACTCCTTGTTATGTACATTTGGCTGTAACTTCACTAAAAACTTTTATCTGTTGCATTCTATTGTGATGGTAAAATATTTCAAAATACTAACCACAATATTATCCTCAGTCCTTGTATTTATCAAATGCCTTCACTTGGGTACTAAAGATTCCTCAGACTGATTTCCCAGTCTAAACAGCCAGATATGAATTATTATTCACTGCTCTGTGAGGCAAAGACAATTATGAGTCAGGAAAAAGGGAAAGAATTTCTTGATAATTAAAATTTAAAAGATGTGCACCTACGTATTGAACTTAAATATTTGTATGCATAATTGATCAGCACTTTTTCCACTCTGTTCAGACCCTATTGACTATAGGAGGAAGTTAAAGGAAGGACTACATAACAGGAGCAGTATGTTCAAGAGAATAAAAGACTCTTCACCAGCAGACACAGTCTGTTGCCAGCACTCAAGAATTCTATGAAACCAGAGTTCTCGTCCACTGTCTTTCTCCATTAAGGATCAACATTTAACAACAGGCAGTGTGTTACCTGGTTATTTGCTTTTTAGGTGTCACAGACAATCTGAGACATTCAAAATCATCTGAGAATGAAAGATTGGGACCTATAAACCCAGAGAGATTTTGGTGATTTGGAAAGGATCCGACACTCAACTAAGTTGACTAGTTGGAATATAGGCAGAAAAAACGTGGAGCACATTTCCGGTATTATGTATGTTAGTCTCTGCTCATGTGTGAATTACCCGTGGTTTACTTGTGATTTAGATTACCTTTCTTATCTAAAGATGCTTTAAATCAGATTTGGCTCGATAGACACCTCATTGAGTTCATAAATGTCAAGTATCTCCTGACTAAGTATTTTATAGTGAGATCTATAATATTTAGACACTAGTTGTAAGTTAATCAAAGCTGGTATTTAATTGTGGAAGTCTGAGAATAATTCTAAATTCTTGGCCCAGGAATGTATCAGACGACTTCATCACAGGTATGTAACAGGGAATTGTGCATAAATCACCAGCTCCTACACCACCGCAAGGATTTATTGTGAAACTAAAAGGAATTGAAATATAAAGTACCTAGATGACTGACTAACACATCCTCGTAAGAGTTACTACTACTATTATCAATTCTAATTAGCAATAAAGTAACATCTTTTAAATGCACTGATTAATATCAACTAGTAATGCTAGTAGAGAATAACAAAATAATAGTGGCATGATTTGAAGATAAATTACTAGCAACCAAAGCAGAAAAAGTGAAATAGTTTCCCTCCTAGGTAGTGGTCTGAGCTATCTGGGATTGAAATTTCCCTTACATTTCCAACTGGCTATTTTGGGGCACACAGAGCCATCCTTGACTCCCATAGACGTGAGGTGTGGTGCCAGCATTCATCCAAGAAAAGATAGATCAGAGTGCCACCCCTACCTCTTGTTAAAGGAGAATTTGAGGAAAATTTCCCTTTCTGGATATCACTCCTTTCAGGAATTGAACATTAGTTAATTTAAGGCAAATTTGTGACATGATCGTTTAAGTCTTCACTTTCTTTTTCATAATTCTCCCTTCCCAAATTTAGCCCCTTTCTCCTCCACGTTTGTGGAAGCTAAGAACTTTATGCTCACGAGCACCTTTAGATCTTAACTTTCTGATAACTCTTTACCTCACAAATTAAACCAAAGAACTAATGTCCTGATATAAAGAACACTTAAAATTCACAAGAAGAAAATCTCAAAATTTTAAAAAGCATGTAAACAGATAGAACCCATTAAAATAAGTACAAACATAATCCCATGGCATACAGTTCTTCATACTTGAAAAAATTAAAATTTAAATAATAAAAGATGTTGCCATTTTTCACCTATCAATTGGCAAAAGAAAAGATAAAAAGGGCCATAATACTCAGTTCAGAATATCTGGGGAAAGAAATGCTCACACATTGAAGACAGGATTTTTTTAATAGAACAATTTGGCCATTTCTATAAAAGAATATGTTTGATATAATTTCAATTTTTAGAATACATCCTACACATATATTTATGAATTAACAAAAATATGTGTAAATGATGTGCTTTGAAACATTGTGTATATAGAAAGAAAAATAATAGGAGATAACAGAAATGACTTCAAAAGGAGGTAGATGAAAGAGTTAGTATTATATCCATAAAATCGAGTGGTATGAAGCATTAAAGAGAATAAGGTATAATTAATTATATTAATATAAGTATATGTCCAAAGTATGTCTTTAAGTGATAAAAGAATTTTCAATGCAGACGTCCTGATAACATTCATATAGTGCTTACCACAAGATGAAAGAGCTAGTGGGGGAAGTGTGGCTGGGGTCATTTTTCAATACATAGTTTTTTTTAATTTTTGAAATAGTTACATAACATTTATTACTTGTACAATAATAAAATTTATAAAGTAATAATCCTATTAGTGCTGATAAATATAATATTAGGTACTCATTTAATGTCCATAAATTTGAAAGCAACATCTAGACGAAAAGATTCCTCATGCATCAAGGCATTTGAGTAGGTGTCATAATCTTAGAAAGGTATCTTTGGCAATATAATATGGATATTATAGAAATTATCTTGACACTGAAGGAATATGCTTTTATTTTTAAACAAAATGGAGGAGTCGGTACCTTCTTCAAAGGCCTTGATCCTATGGAAAACTGAGCCTTCAGATGGGGCAGTGTGGTCTAAACCATGGTTTTAATAAAAACGTTTATGGAAAACATGCATACAATTTCTGGGAGATCTTTGAAAATTCAGGTTCCTCGGACCCAATCCAGACCTGTTGAATTCATAGATGACATTGAGGAAATTATATTTTAATAGCTCCACAGTACAGAATAAAGTTTGAGAACTTGTGTTTTAAACTTTGTAGACTTGAGCACTAAGGGAAAGGAAGAAATGGAAAAGACTTGCATAAGTCTTTATAATTATTGTACAGTTCTAAAAAGTAACAATTGGGAAAAATTTAAAGTACTATTTCTTTACTGACTCTAGCCACTTATTAATTAAAATTAAGAAATAAGGCTTCGTAAAATACACTCATTTTAGTGGGATTTCTTTAACAGTTCACTATTTATAATTTTCTTGGTTGTGGTATAATTGAGGTTTTAGATTTGTTGTTCACAATCATAGAATTCTTTGATTTTATGAGAGAGACTTGTATATACATATTTAATATGGATGGCATGATTCCATCATTGTTGGTTGGCAAGATCTTTAAGTATATGCATTTCAATGTTCTTTTACATGAGGCTTAGTAATTTTCATCACTCTTTGTTTCTTTCCCTAAATGATACTCTGTGATTTTGTTATACAGTGATCAGTTTATAAATCATGTCTAAGAATCAACAATGCTTGATAAAAATGATGAATCCATAGTTCTGTTTCATATAATCACGTTTTGGAATCCTGTTTTCCACATTCCTTTTTGTTCGTTCTCATGTGTTATCTAACTTCAGGATCTCGAGCATATTAGGCTTTTAGTCTTAAAAGTAATTGAAGGAATTTATTTTTGCCAACATAAAAGCTTTTGGTCCAATTTACTCATTTTGCATAATTTTATTGAAAAGCTGTTCTCCAATTCTGCCAGTCTCAATCACTTTTGTTTAAAGCATCTGGTGTAACAGCTGTTGAAGCCTGTCTTTTGCTTCCTCCTTCCTTTTTCTCCTTGTCCCCTCTGTTTCTATCATATCCCCTGATCATCGTGCCTCAATATCTTTATCTTTTATCCTAAAATGACTCTTCTAAAACACTCTCAAGGACTACTCCTATTTGAATCAGACTGGTATTTTTTTCTTCAAGAAATTATCATGATTCAATCACCAGTCTTAAAAAGAGAGTTATGGTCTACACTTTAAATGATTATATATGCAATTGTATATATGTGTGTATAATGGTATATATAAAATATGTTTATATAAAAATATACATAATATACTTTATATAAATATACCCAATAAAAATATAAAGTCAAAGGCAGGTTAACCAATTGATGTCACCTAATATTTTAGAAAAGTGTCATGAAATTTTGACTGCATTCCTAGGAATTTTGAACTACTATATTCTTTATCATCCCCAACTCCATATTTTGCAATTTAACATTAAAATATTATGAGAGTTATTGTGAATTGGATATAATATGTAGTACTTCTATTCCAAGAACTGTTGAGTACTATTTGAGGATGATTATAAATATATATATTAGAAACAGTAAAGTTAGGTATATATATTTCTGTGACTCTATATAATTGTACCTTGATTTTCTACACATATAGCTTGAGTTGGGTTGTTATCACTTTCCTCATCTCATAGTATTCTAGCATTCATAGAAATCCAATTGACAGAGATAGTGTTGTTTAGAGAAAAATGCTTTGTTTTGAATCTTCCATCTATTTTTTTTTTAATCAATTAGGTCATTCCTATTGGTCTTTGCCATTTCTTGCCTAAAGCCAGTAAATGAACTTTTAGGTAGTTGCTAATGACAAAAACATGACCGCTGAATTTGAACATTTTAATACCAAAGATATTTGATTCTATTCCCTTGCTTCTCTTCATCCTGCCAGGTCAGTAATTTGCACAAAAAGTGTGTCTTGTTTTTGTCAATGGTTACTATTTGGGTTTAAAATAATTCATCAGCTATACAGAAGAGAGTACTAAACATACAGCAAAGTTTTTACACACAGCAATGTCAAACGACATGGCTGGTGCAGCAAGAATCATGTGTGTGTCTGTGTTTATGTTGGCAGAGAAACAATTTCTTTCTAACGTGACTGATATTTATCAGTTCCTCTAATTATCCATGAAAATGTTACTGACATGATATACCAAGTCTAACACTTCTCACGAGTATGTGAGAATGAAGGCATGCAGATGTTACAACATACAACAGATACAGCTTGACAGGAAATGCTAGAATGCTACAAGTCAGCTGAAAACAGGTTAAAGCTTCAACAAATACACTACTCTTAACAAAAGCACTGTCTGTAAATGCAGCAAATAATTAGCAGCTGGCTTTTCAAAAGGCGGACTCAGGCAAGGGAGCTCTTGGGCACACAAGCAAACAGCCCATAGGTAGCTCCATTTTATCAGGTTAATTGACAAAATTGTTTCTAATTAAATTAATTAAAGATGGGTTGGATTCCCCCCAAGGTGTGTCTGTAAAAGGATTGAATATGCTGTTGAAGGCAGTTACTTGAACTCCTGTTTGTGTTTAGTGGAGTTAATATCTGTTTTCAATAACTGGGTTTGGAAAGAAAACATAAATCCAGGAATGTTTGTTGCTGTTTGTTTCTTTTCTTTTCTTTTTTCTTCACAGTTTTTTTCAGTCCATTCTAGAACTAAGACATGTCTCTAGATAACACTGAAATTTAAAATTTACATGTTAACACATACGAATATGTTACATATGTCAATTGAAGTAGGTCTATGAGTTTTGTGGACTTGATGTCTATGAATTGCACTATCCATGAGCAGTCCTGAAGGACCATGGCATGACTTTACATTGTAATACTGCAGAGATGACTACTTGAATCAGTCACCTAGCTAATGTACAGAGCCAAATAAATCACTAAGGAGGCATTGACTTACACACTATATGCAAGCAGCATGTGAAATGCAAGAAGTAAAAGGTGACCCAAAATTGGTGTCTTCCCTGCTTTCAAGACTTCACTGCCTAGAGGAAACCATCCTCATTGTATCTCTGCCATTGTCTTTTAAGCCTTACCATTATGTAAAATGTGCTTTGAAAAGAAAGCTTCTTGTTTGTGGTGGTGATGGAAATGAAGAGATTTCCAAGGAAACGATGATGTATTTGAAGGTCTTAGAATATATTCCTAGTAACTATTAGCATTATGCTGTATTATTATCACTATATTCAATTATCAGTTTATTGGGGTGGTTTACAAACTATTTTATTATGAAGCCAAGAGGGTGGGGTTGAAGGGAGGAGGTCAGTAGTTGGGGGACAGACAGAGGAAAAGGTTGAGAAAATACTAAAAATAATTCACGACCTGGAAGAATTTCAGAGAGTGTGCAGATTTCTATGGTGGCTTTTTACTCAGTGTCCAAGCTAGCTTACCTATGTCTTCGGGAATGGTTAGTGTTTTATATATTTATATATATATACATACACACACATATAGATATTATATATATGAACCCAATTTATTTTCTTTATTCTGTAGTCGCCATGCTGTACATTACATCCTCAGAATTTGTTAGTCTTATTAATAAGAACTTCGTAATCTTACCCAATTTTCAAAACCTCTCTCTCATGGCATCACAGCCTATAAACCACTATAGCAAAAATACTCAGATGAGTTAAAACAAGCATAGAGAACCAGAGAGCTAAACCCCGTGCTTCTAATTTGCCTTGCCAAGTTACCCGCTGGGATCTGCGGAACACGGATGGGAAATCATTGGCTTAAAAAACTCCGGAATGAGATTGTAGAGCTCATCTTTTGCAGCTTCTCCAGACCTTGTGTATCATGACTCTTCATGTTTAATGTAATTCACCCTCTTTTGTTCTGACCCCTGCGCCCTATATCTCCTTCACGTGTAACCACTGGCAATATTACCATTAACATAACAGCCTTTTTTCATTAATTAAAGAGAGTTATAGAATTATAGAGTTATAGAATTTCATTAAAGAGATGTATTACCATTATGTAAAATATACTTTAAAAATTAGATTATAATTTGATATGTAATTTTTTATTTATAAATGTTTGCCAAGAGGAAATTAAGAATGGTGGCAACCATATGCGATTTTAAAAGCACATTTTTTTCACCATGCCTTTTTCCTATGACAAGACAGAAATGGTGTGCACCATAGAGCCAGAAGACACAAAAAGCAGAAAAAGTATCTAAAATCCTTCTGTCTCTATTTTCTATGTATACTCTTTTCTGCTGGACATATCTTGGTTAAGAATAAAGTAAAATCTTGGAAAACCTTAAAAGTGTCTTCACATTCATTCTTTATTTAAGAATGTTTGTTGATCACTTATCATGTGCTAGGGAAATAGCAGTCAAAAAATAATCCTGTCTTAAGGCAATTTGAGTTTAGCAGAGGAGACAGTCAATAAACAAAAATAGCAAATTAAATATTATATTAGATCTCTAATCGCATTTTGGGAAAAAAACACAAGGAGTACATGAAGTAAGAAGGTTGAGAGCTTGTGGTAGTGATGCGGATTATTTTAGGCTGGTTACTTTTAAAAACTGCAGACAGGAAGGAGGATCTGAGGAGAGGAATTTGTTTGCCCTTTGATGAGAGACATTTGCATTTGTGAAGGAAGTCTCCATCTGTGGGTGTGTCTCCCTCTCTGCACCAGGAGGAAGGGGGGATGACCTTATCTCTAGAAACTCTTAATGGGGAGGGCAAGGACTTAAGTCTTGTTTATTGCACTTTTCTGGTAACCTCATGTAGCTGACTCCCCCCACCACCAACATCCTCCGGTAAGCATAGGACATCCTGACTTAATCTGGGCTGACTCTCCTCTAAAAGTTGTAAGACCACCCAATAACCAGACCTCACCTGCACTGATGCCATTTTAACGACCTTTTTTAACATATTCTTTCCTTGTCTTGTAAAGAGATAACTCACATACCTATGCCTTAAGTTTAGCCCTACTCTCAACCCATGTTTGCAGCAGCAGCTCTGACTGCCCATGGGTCCTGTCTCCATGCAGCAGCAACTCTGACTGCCCATAGCTCCTGTCCTCATGCCAGCAGCAGCTCTGACTGCCCATGGGTCCTGTCCCCATGCTATTCCACACTATTCTCTAAATAAAAGAGCATTACTGCCAGATCTTGAGAGTCCAAGATATCTTTCTTTCGACTCTTCGGCTTGCTGACCGTGCATCAGTAGGAAGCTGATCATTGCACTAAATAGGGTGATTATGGTAGAACAGACTGAGACTGAAAAGATACATTATTAGATTATAATTTTGATGTGGTTTATCTGTATAAAATAACAAAGAAAAGGTAGACTATATAAAGTTGATCTCTAATCCAATATTAATGGAACTATTATGTATTCCTTGGATTTTACTAAACCAGGTTTAATGTTCTACCTGGTTTTAGAGGAGACTTATAAATGATGTTTCTTGTTATCTATCTATCATCTATCATCTATCTGTCTATCTATCTATCTATCTATCTATCTATCTATCTATCTATGTATCTTAAAGCTGGATAAAATTCAAATACAGCTTCCCATTATAAATGGAATATATCCAGTACTCCACTCAGGACAATGCATTTTAACTAAGACAGACATAGTCAGCCAACGCAACCATCTGTCTATATAGCAAAATCTGTGTTGGTCAAAAGAGCATTCCCTAAATAATGATTTAAAGCCTAAAATAAAATACTTCACACCAGGAAAGAAATAACAGCTCAGATCTTATTTTAAGCATTTTTTTTCTTTTTTTTTTTATTGCTAAAAGACATATCCTAGTTTATTGTTTTTCTTTTTGGAATCATCCTTCTATACCTATAGTCAAATTCAGGCACTAGATTGCCTTATAAATATTAATTTATAGTTAATTAGTCTTTTTATTTGAAAGAGTGCTGCAAGTGTCTGGTCCGTCAAAGCATGCATACTAATTATAAGTAAATGCACCTTCACAATCTTCATAAGGAAATGATAGTTTAATCTTAGGACTGTCACTTCTTATTGGGATGGATGATGTCTGGCAGTTCAATGTCAAAACGAGTTGTCAGAAAGGACTATTTCAAAGGCTCTTAGGTTCTTAATTGACAAAACAATAAAACAGAGAGACAATCCACAGTTCAATGAATAGCCCCATTTATACGGAGTTTTCAATTCTTCATTCTACACAGTTAGCAACTTTGTACTCTAATAGAGGGAATCCTAAATTATAGGCCAGGATTTGGGTCAAACCTCAGAAGTTCCTAAGGGCACATGCTAATGTGAACTTGCTTACATTTGAATTGTTTTAATTACCATGTAGCTTGGATGTAACTGCAGTTTGCTCATAATGTTTTTTGTTTCATTCTAGCTTTTCTTGCACTTCAATAGTGTTGTAAAATATTTACAAAAATATCTGGTAGATAAAAGTGGCTATCTGCTCAATTTTGAATCTTACCATACGCTACCAGGCACAGCTGGGGTGGAGAGCTCCCTTCCTTGAATTATTAGGAGATTTCCGAAAGGTACTAGGGAGAGCTCTGGAGGAAGATTAAGAAAAACATTTTAGCCTACAAACTAGTAACATCTTTAGACTTATAAAGGCAACACCAGAATGTGCTAGGCATTATAATAACTGTTTTATATGTATATTAGCTCATTCAATCCTCACAGCAAAATTGTAAGGAATGTACTATTATTCTTAATTTTTAAATGATAATATTGCTGCTTGGAAAGTTTACATTCATTGTTGTAAATCACAGAATATGAAAGTAGAAACTACATATTTCTATGTAAGTTAGCTTGTCACAGGATCCCAGAGTCTTAAACACAGAACTATATTGATTTTAAATGTTAAATTATGTATCTTTCTTTTTAGAGAATTTCTGGCATTCTTTCTCTTCAAAGAGCCACTAAATTCTGGAAATTCTTCAAATGAGAAGCAAACTTTTCTATATAAAGTATAAAATTAGTAAGGATGTTTGGAAATTTCATAAAATAAATCAATAGCTACATGTACATGTGAAATTTCAACTGAAATTTCCAACCCACTCTTTCCCTGATGTGATGTGCCTCCCTTCTCCTACATTTTCACTCTTCTGGGGCCACTCTTCCTCACTCAATTTGCTCCAGTCACACTGGTCTCCTTCTGCTTCCTGAAAAAGACCAGGCATGTTTCTTACCTTATGATCTGGGCTGGAGAGCTTGGTTTGCCTGTCTAGATCCTCTCTTTATGTCTCCACCTGTATCTGTGCTCTCTCAATGGTTCACATGCCCTCTGGCTTCTGGTGGGTTCAGCCAATGAGGGTCATCAAGAGAGGATCAGGAGGAGGAGAGAGCAAGAGGCCCACTTGTTTTCACCCTGGCTCTTTCGCTGTGGGATCACTGCAAGTGGGCTGAGTTCCTCAACCAAAGTCTTCCAGAGCTCCTGTGAGGCCATGATCTTTCTGCATCGCTTACTTTGTCTTCCCTTCACTGCTCTCTCATCCCCTCACTGTGTTACTAGCCCTGGGATCCTGCACTCTTCCTGGGGTTTCCCTATATCCTGTCCACACACTTTGTAAATAGTCCCTTTATTAAAATCCTCTCCAGTTACCCCTTTTCAATGAACTGTGCATTCTCTGCTACGACTTTGATTGATTCAGAGCATATGCACTTACTTTTCTGTTTGCCAGGGATAATATCCACTTTCTCTCAGATATCCACATGGCTAATCATTTATTCCCTTCAAGTTGTCTCTGAAATGTCACTTTCTCAATGAGGTCTATCCTGACATTTTTATTTAAAATCACAATCCTTACCCCATGCCAACACTCAGATTCCACTTACCTAAATCTTCTGCCTTATAACAATCATCACCTTATAAGGACCTACCTAATTTGTGTGTTTATTATGCTTACTGACTTTGCTCATCATTAACATATAACAACCATGAGAGGAAGAATGCTTTCTATTTAGTTAATTTATGTACCGCAAGCTCTAGCAATGTGCCTGGTGGGTAGTAAGCAATCAATAAATATTCACTGAATGGATTTAAAAACTTAATGTAGAGGAAGTAAGTTTGACAAAGGAGACAGCATGGTATGGTGCTAAGAACATAGTCTTTGAAATCGGATATACCTTTTTTCAAACCACAGCTCAGCCATCTGCTAGCTCTGTGAAGTTAATTTAATCCTGCTGAAATTCAATCTCCTTCTCTCTAATATAGGCTAATAATACCTTGGAGAGCTGTTGTGAGGTTACAGGATACCCAGTATTCTATACCTGTAAATATCACTCCTTTGCTATACCTTATTTAGTGGTGTTATATTCTTCCCATATTACGTTAAATCTAAAGAGTTGGAGCACATGAATAAATACAAGTGGGATGGCTAAAAATGCTTGTATCACTCTACTTCTTCTCACCCTGATAGTCTTCACTCTCCTCTTCATGTTGTGTGCCTTCCTCACATTAGAGAAATAATTTATCACTATATGAGCTCCATTGACAAAGGGTAAATATTCTAAGGTACACTTACTAGATTTCTCTCTCAAAAACAGACAGAATATCTTCTATATAATGTCATATCATAGGAAAGAACTTGAGGGACTATGGACCTAGTAATTCACCTAATTTTCATGATAGTAAAAGAGGGAAGCTAAGGAATTAGGAATCAGATTAAAATTTTTTTAAAAAACTTGCTCTGAAAAATCAAGTAAAAATTTACTGAGGCCCTTAGCTCACTAATGTTTTATCTGTTTTGACTATTAGTTTCTGGGATGTAAATTCAAATCTCATTCTTGTCAAATAGATAAGAACTTTATTTTATATAGTGATATTTTATTTCCCTGATTAATGCAATCAAATATGAGTTTTGATAGACAATTATGATTTTTTTTCCCTTTACCAAATGTATCCCTAGTCTAAATATTTTTTGTGAACCAGGCAAATCTGCAATGTCAAATGGACCTCTTTGCTCTGATGTCCTATAAGCTCCTCAAACTGAAAACATCCCAAATTGAATTAACTTTTTTCTCCCACAAACCTACTCATCTTCTTTTATTGTTTAACTGAATTGCTTAACTATTCAAACAGTTGCTAAAGCCAAGAGTCTAAGAGTCATCCTTGCTCCCTCTTTTCTGGCTCAGTCTTCTACATTGATTCATATATCCATCAGCAAATATTTATTGAGCACCTTCCAGACCCTATGATACATCAAATATTCCTGTCCTCATGAAACTTAAATTCTAGTGAAGTAAAAAGCTCATAAATATGTAAATCAATCAACAAGCAATATAATTTCAGATGGTGATAACTCCAAAGAAGAAAATAAGAGTGCTATTATAGAATACGAACAGAGAGTGGGTGAGGAACTACTGAGGAAAGGTCTCTCTGAGAAGATGACATCTAAAATGAAATGATCATTGTCAGGTGAATCCTGATATACTAGTAGGGACAGAGTGAACTAAAGATTTTGTAATTTACACCAAGATTTTGGCTTTTATTCCCAGTGTGAGGGTAAAATATCCAGGGAGTCACATCCATTTTCCCTATAATTAACATTTTACATTAGTATAGTATATTGTTACAATTAAAGGACCAATATTAATACATTATTATTAATTAAAGTCTATGATTCTATTCTGGTTTCCTTACCCTTTACCTAAAATCATTTTTCAGTACCAAGATTCCATCAAGGATACCACATTACACTTAGTCAACATGACTCAAAGCTAAGACTCTCTTGACTGTGACAATTTCTCAAACTTTTCTTGTTTTTGATGACCTTGATAATTTTGAGGAGTATGTTCAAGTATTTTGCAGAATATCCCTTTATTGGGACTTGTCTGATGGTTTTCTCATAATTAAACTGGTTATAGATTTTGAGGAGGAAGACCACATAGGAAAAGTGTCATCCTGATGATATTAGATCAAGAATACATACCATCAACATGACTTGTCACTGTTGATGTTGACCTTATACCTGGCTGAGGTGATTATATGCTTTACACCTCTTGATGGCCAGCAATGGCGCTCTCTTCCCTTGCTACAGCAGTGAACTACATAGGCATGCTTCCTGCCTACACAGAGCTTACTGCAGTCAAAAACCACAGATGGCTTATTACAACATGTTGCCTCAAATAGATTGCAGTTTGGAAGCCAAACACAAGTTAAACATCATTGCTCAACTTTTATGTATACTTGACCCTAAAACATCATATTGCATTGAAAAGTGCTTATTTGTTCTGTGGTTGAGAATGGACACATGCTTAGAAACATCTTAATAGTTCCTTATTGGAATTAGCTTTATTATAAATAAATTTTTAAGTTCAAAATAGAATTTTTAATTCATTTGTAGAAAATAACTTACGTGCCTTTTAAATTTTTCTTGCTTTGGAATACAAACTAATATCCATCAAAATAAAATAAAACAAAATATTTTATAACAGAGAATTAGGATAGTTCAAGGATGTGACTAAGTGAATAAATCAGCATACTTCTATTTGTTTGATGTAGCAGACAATTACATTATTACACTTCATAGGATAAACCTAGTTAACAAATCATGCACATTGTTCCCTCATTTCTATTCAGAGGATCACACAGTTAGACTATATTCTTTGATAAGTATTTCCATTTGCAGACTCAGAAATCAGAATTGTACTTCTCTCTGTTCATTTCTCTCCCCTCCCTAATGCTATTTAGATTAATAAGATAAACACCATTCTAAGTTATTTGCACTTGGCCAAGGTAAAGTACGTGGAATGAAATTTTATTTTTTCCATCCAATACAGCTCTTACTGAAAAGAGAAAAAAAAGAGTAAAACGTGGAAAACAGGAAAAAATAGACATGTTAGGATACTACTCTAATTCATATTACTTTTACGTTCACTTTATTCTCATATACTAGAAAAACAAATGTTTGTAATGTTGTATCATGTCTTAAACTCTATCTTATTTTGCAACTGTCCTGAGTTCCTTCTTTATTTATGTAAATATCACGTGCAGACTAATTTTATTTTTAAGCCTGCAGCCCTACATCTTTTTGTCTGAGTAGGCCATTAATATTTTTAACTATTTTTGTGTTTCATTTACTCATGGTGTTTTTTCAAGCTTTAACCTTATTCTTATAACTAATGCAGATTACTTTCAATGCAGTAGAATTGTTCTAAACATATCTATAATTTTCAGTCATCCCAGTTAGCTGCCAAATAGAAAAAATAAGTAAAAGGGATGAAAATATTAACTTCTCATATATTATATTATTGTGGTGTGAGTGAAATAGACTGATCACAAAACCTTGGGTCTAGTGTAAAGAAGTTTGAAGTTGGACAGAACTGAGTTTGGTTACTGGCTCTACCACTTATTACCTGTGCTCTGCCCTTGACAAGGTAATCTTTCTTAACTTCAGTTTAAAATATAGAAAAGAGAGATGTATAGTTTTTATAACAATAAAATTTAAAAAATACATGAACTTTTTTTGGAATAATATCCAGAATATTAATCTGTGTGCTTTTCTCTTCCTCTTGGTCTCACTTAAGAAAAATGGACTTCATGTACCTCTTCTCTTTCCACTTTGCATAGTTGGATTTGAGCCATCTATTACAAAGCTGGACACAAGGCATGTGGATACGGCACTAGTCAAAAAGATTCACATGCATGTTTTTAAGAAGAGTAGAAATTAGATCAATGTTCATTTGAGGAAGTAATAGAAAAGAAGGAGAAAGAATACCACAGCCTTGCAAATTCAGATTCTATGTAACTAGAGAGAAAAAAACTGAGCCCTTTAACTTTGGTGAGCAAGATGGGTGGGAAACCAGAAGTGGATGGATAGGTCAAAATACCAGGAATCTGTATGGAATAAAACTCAGGGCCAATATGCACATTTTGTTACTGTCCTCTGGCCAGCGCCCACCCTACTGCCCACTGCTTGGAGTAATGAATGCCTCATTGAATCTGGGAGATTTTGTTTATTGCATTAATAATTTAATGAGCCCTCAAGCCAAGAGAATAGAGGTTGAGAGGACTTGGACATTCTTTTCTGTGATAGTATGCAAAGGAAAAGCTTAGCCCCAAAAGATGGGAACAAGGCAGAATCCATTTGAACTTGTTGTAATCTAGGCTGTAGCAGAATAGGGATGTGCTTCTCAAATGATCTGTAAGAAAAGGCCAATTTTCTTTTTCCAATTTGTCAAAAACTGACAACTTGTAAAATACAGTAAAAACAAATTGCAATTATGCCCTTATAACCAGAAGTAGACATTATTGTAGGTTTTAAAGTATCAAGATACACATTGTTCCCAGTGTGGCATTTAAAAACTATGTAGTAAAAAGAAAATAACCATGTATTTATCTAAAAGAATAATAGAAATATTTGTTTATCAATTTGTTAGCAAAGTGAATTCAAACTAGTAAAATCCAGTATTATTTTCTTGGGAGCACTCTGGTACCATTAATTGTGATATAACAAATTATCAAGGAATTTTATTACATAATTTTCAGGGCTAATGAACTATCATACAGGCATAAGACATATTGTGTAGATTTTTGAAAGAGATTTAAAAGGACTGGTTGAAAGATGTATAAGGTTAATTTTTAGCCTCATAAAAAGTAGCATAAAATTAGCAAAAGTTCCCCATTGTAATAAGAGTTTTGAATGGTTTCTTCTTACTGAAAATTATAAATCTATTTTAGAAATGAAAAATTTTCCAATATGTAGACTTCTGAGGAAATAGCTTTCAAATAGATAGAGGAGCTTAATCTCCCTTCTCATTGTATTAGCAGATTTGTAGGTACACATGATTTTTGTCATATCATGTCATAAGAAGGTGATTCATAACCACCGAGATACAATATTTCCCCAGTTTAGGTCAATTTTGCAGGAGGCATTTTTAGTTTATTTCAAGGTTATCACTTGAGTAAATGAAAACATCTTGCCAGTTTATTCCCTCTCCCATTTTATGTGCTTTCCTTGAAAAACAAAATAATTCTGTGTGGACTGTTCCTTATTAAATTACATTTGCCTTGCTGGATTGTAAGGGAGCTTGTAACAATTCAGGATTTGTGAAGTATACTTGATTAACAGATGTGAGCTTTTATTGAGGAATGTGCTTGGGTGTTTTGATCAGCAAAGGTTTAGAAATATCAGGGAAAAGGCTCTTTTAGAAACATAGCTGACTGTTAGGTAGGAACAGAAGTTTACTCTCAGGATTTAGAACTCATGAGTGCACTGATATATTTACTAAGTAGAGTAAGATAAATTGTAGAAACGTCAAAATTGGGTTGACTTCTGAGTTTCACATCCTGACACATTTTGGGTTTTTAGTAGTTCATACCTGAAGGTGAGTCAACAGACATATCAGGTAAATTATACCATATTTGTTCATGGAGACCCCTGAGGAAAATCTGTTGTTTTTACTGTGATGTACTGGGTAGCGCAAGTCTATTTAAGAATAGATAGAAATATGCTGTTAGATTTTATATTTTAATCTCTTAGTATGTCTTATAAATAGTGCTAAATTTTTTCTTCTTTGTTGACACTCCTTAGCTAAGAAGGAGAAGCTAATTTTTAGAGCTAACTCTGAAACAAGAATACTCCACTATGTGTTTCATTCCCCTTGAGCCAGAATAATGTGTACATTTGCTCTGACTGTGATTTTTTTTGTTAGGTAAATGCTTCCTTATAATGATTTTAAACCTTTAAGATGCTGACAACCTGGAACAAATGGATAAATTCCTAGAAACATATAACCTTCTAAGACTGAATCTTGAAGAAATAGAAAATCTGAACAGACCTATTACTAGTAAGGAGATTTAGTAATCAGTAATCAGTAACAAAAAACCTCCAAACAAACAAAAGTCTAGGGCCAGAAGTCTTCACTGGTGAATTCTACCAAAGATTCAAAGAATTAATACCTGTCCTTCTTAAACTCTTCCAAAAAATAGAAGAGAAAGAAACACTTTAAAACTCATTTTATGAGGCAAGCACTACCCTGGTACCAAAACCAGACAAGGATGTCACAAGAAAAGAACATTATAAGCCAATATTCCTGATGAACATAAATGCAGAATTCTCAATATTATCAAACCAATTTCAACAATGCATTAAAAGGGTCATACACCATGATCAAGTGAGATTTATTCCAGGCATGCAAGGATGGTTCAACATCTGCAAATCAATCAATGTGACACATCGCATTAATAAAATGAAGGATAAAAATCACCTGATCATCTCAATAGATACAGAAAAAGCATTTGACAAAATTCAACATCTGTTTGTGATAAAAACTCTCAACAAAGTGAGTATAAAGGGAACATACCTCAACATAGTAAAGGCCATATATGACAATCCCACATCTAATAGCATACTCAAGGGTGAAAACCTGAGAGCTTTCCCTTAAGAACAGGAGCAAGACAAGGATACCCACTCTCACTACTCTTATTCAACATGGTATTGGAAGTCCTAGCCAGAGCAATTAGGCAAGGAAAAGAAATAAAAGGAATCCAAGTTGGAAAGGAAGAAGTAAAATTGTTACTATTTGCGAATCACATGATATTGTACATAGAAAATCCTAAAGACTCTAGCAAAAAAATGATAGAACTCATAAGCAAATTCAGTAAAGTTGCAGGATACAGAATCAATATACAAAAATCTGTTGTGTCTCTATGCTCTAATAAAAAAACTATCAAAAAGAGAAATTAAGAAAATAATCCCATTTACAACTGCATCAAGAAGAATAAAAAAACAGGGATAAATTTAACCAAGGAGGTGAATTGCTTGTACACTGAAAACTATAAGACATTGATGGAAGAAACTGAAGAAGAGACATATAAATGGAAATATATCCCACGCTTATGGATTATGACAATTAATATTGTTAAAATGTCTGTACTACCCAAAGCAACCTACCAATGCAATGCAATCCCTATCAAAAGAAATCATAAGAACAAAGTTGGAGACATCATGCTCCCCATTTTCAAACCATGTTACAAAACTATAGTAATCAAAACAGTATGGTTTTGTCATAAAAACAGACACACAGATCATGGAACAGAATAGAGAGCCCAGAAATAAACCCACATGTATATGATCCATTAATTTATGACAAAGGAGCCAAGAATACACAGTGGAAAAAGGACAGTCTCTTCAATAAATGGTGCTTGGAAAACCAGACACTACATGCAAAAGAATGAAACTGGAAAACTATTTTATACAATACACAAAAAATAACTCAAAATAGATTAAACACTTGAATGTAAAACCTGAAAGCAGAAAACTCCTAGAACAAACAGAGATGACAAAATCCCTGGCGTCTGTCTTTGTGACATTTTTTAGGACTTGACCCCAAAAGCAAAGGCAACCAAAGTAAAAATAAACACATTGGACTGCATCAAATTAAAACCTTCTGCAGAGCAAAGGAAAACATCAACAAAATGAAAAGGCAACCCACAAAATGGGAGAAAATATTTTCAAATCATATAAGGGGCTAATATCCAAAATATATGAAAACTCATACAACTCAATAGCAAACAAATAATCCAATTAAAAAATGAGCAGAGGATCTGAATAGAGATTTTTCCAAAGAAGACATACAGATACCAAACAGGTGCATGAAAGGGTGCTCAACATCACTAATCCTCAAGGAAATGCAGATCAAATCTACAATGAGGTACCACCTGACACCTGTTGGAATCAAAAAGATAAGAATTAAGTGTTGGTGAGGATGTGGATAAAAGGGAACCCTTGTGCACTGTTGATGAGAATGTAAATTGGCAAGATCGCTATGGACAACAGTATGGAAGTTCCTCAAAAAATTGGTCCTGGGCACCTGTTCTCACCATCTCTCACCTTCCTGTTGTCTGCCCCAGAGATCTGTGGTTCTCTTAACTTTCATTGCTGGGGAGAAAAGGCAGTTAACACCATTTTCCAAGTTGGTAATTTTAAGTCACAGCATCAAAAATAGACATATCTGTATCTCCTATCTCACCACAAGCACCTTTTAGATTCCCAAACACCCACTGGATGGCAGCCAGAAGGGGGTGGCAACAAGAGCTGCTTGTTTCAGGAACCCATGGCTGTGAGCTCTTCCACATGCAGTGTGCCATACAAGCATCTTCAGGAAGGTGGAAGGGAGCCATTCAGAGACAAAGGTAGGGAGCCGGACCAATATGTGTTCCCCCAGGAGGGAGGCAACACAGGGTCAGGGTAAGGAACAGAAGCAGGAATGCTGCTCCTTCTCTACTGTGGACTCCTGCCAAGTCAACCTCTCTCGGCCTCCATTTTCTCACCTTTTTCAGCAGCAGGACCCGTTTCTGAAGTCTCAGGCCAGGTCCTCGTGGGTCTTCCGCTTCTTCCTCACCTCCAGCAGCTGACTGCAGACCTGGTAGACTTCCTTCTGGAGCTGCTGCCTAAACTTCTCCAGGCCGGGGGGGGGGGGGGGGGGGGGGGGGGGGGGCTGCTGGTGCTGCAGCTGCTCCCTTCCTTCAGGGCAAGCTCTCTCTGCTGCAGTTGGACAATGAAACTGGAAAGGTCTTCAGGGTCCTAATGTTCAAGCCTGTGATCTGATCCCGTCCCTTCCAGCTTTGCAGCTTCTCCAGTAGTCTTCTCCAGCTCCAGGTCAATGAGATTTCCCTGCATCTTCTCCTAACACCCCTGCAGGCCCTCCAGTTCTTCCCTGAGCAGCCTGTCGGTCTCTCACATCTCCGCACGTTCTCCCCCCTCAGATGCTTCAGCTCCCTCTCCCTCTCGGGCAGCTGCACCAGCTCAGACTTCATGTTCTTCACAATGGCAGCATCCTGCTCCTGCAAGGACAGCTTCTGCTTCACATCCTTAATCCTCTGTTCCTGGTTTGCCCTCACTTCTTGACTGGCTTGGAGTTCCTGAATTTTTGATTAGCTTCCTGGCATTTTTTTTTTTGTCCTGCAAGTCCATCTGCTCCTCCAGCTCCTGCTTGTCAGACTCCAGGCTCTTCACCTGCATCTCCTGGTTCATCACATTCCACTGTGATTCCCATATCTTCCCCTTTGACAAACTAATGCTTTCTTAGGCTTCAGCTGAGTGGTCCTCCTTCTCTTGCAGCTTCTTGCTGGCTGCATCCAGCTGCTGCTTAAACAACCTGCTGTGCTCTGCCTGCTTCTTCTTAATCTCCTCCATCTGAGCCTCCTGCTCCTGAAGCTGCAGAATGCACATCCAGGGCTCTTCGTTGCAGTAAACCTCATGCTCTTAGCTCCTAGCACTGGTGCTAGCCACTTTCTCCAGCCCCACTTAAGCCCTCTTGTGACTCAGCTCCATCTGCATCTTTTCCAGCTCTGTCTGGGTGAGGTGAGACTGAATGGATCTGTTCTGCTGGTTCCTCCAACTGCATGCTCTGCTGGTACTGCATCTGCAGAGAAACTTGAACAGAGGTGGAAACACCCAATCCAGACCCTCCCTCTACTCACTCAGAAATGAAGCTGTTCAAAGACCTCAGGATGGTTAGGATGGTGGTGTTTTCCCCTATGTCTTCTGTGGCCACTTCCCTTCTTACTGCCCCAGGTCCTTCCTCCCTGTGTCCTTCCTCCTATCCTGCTCTCCTTCCCCGCTTCCTTCCTTCCATCTTTTCCTCCTTTCCTTCTCCCTTTTTTCCTTTTTGTCCTATACTAGAGATAACATTATCATACTGATTTTCCATTCTCAGTTCTTCCTTTCATCAAGCCCCATGAAGAGGGCTTCTAACATGCTGCTAATTTTCTCTTTCTTAATCTGGGTGCTAGTTACATTTGTGAAAATTCACGAAAGTATAAAATTATCATTTGTTACTTTTCTCTATGTAAAATTTTAATCAGATATTTTTTAAATGGGCTATATATTATCTCTATTGAACATTGAAGCTTCACCTACTTTTTGATACTAATTCTAGAATTCCCTCACCGCCTCTTTATAACACATCTGTTATTTCTGAAGGCCAAGCTTATGTTTACTCATTCTCTTCAATGACTATATTCTCAAATGTTATCCTTCTTATACTCCACTATTGATTTTGTTGTGGGTATTGCTGTAGTTGTTATTTAAGTCTTTATTAACAAGTTTTTACAGTTTAACATTGAAAATATCTTTTAAAGTTACATTGCAAAATAAAAATGAAGTTCTTGAAAAATTGCACCTTGTTCAACTTGATGGTGTATGAGAACATGTGAAAATCTTTAAAGGTGCCTTAAAAAAATCCAGACATAAAAAAAATTATCAAAAAGGGACATTGTTACATAAATACAACAACAACAAAACTCCTCCTGCTATATAGATAATGCAGACAGTTCTAATTATCTAGTCCAGGAGCATATAGCGAGGACTTAGAAAGTTTTCAGTTCCATTCCTTAGTTCATCTTTCTTTCTTCCTTCTTCCCTCCCCTCCTCCCTCTCTCTCTTTTCTTTCTTTCTTTCTTTCAAAATACAGGAACTGGAATCAGATTCAGGTTAGATGCTTTTGGCAAGAATACTTCATAGGGGTTTGTGTACTTCCATTAGGAAAAACAAGTTAGCTAGTTGTCCATGTTTTTATGGTTGCTAGAGGCTGTTGATTATCATTGCCTAAATTCAAGATTTCATTAGGGGTTTGAAAAATGGTCTTTTCTATGATGTTTTCTTTGTTAGCTGCAATATTTTCGTACAGAGAAACATCTCCTCAATAATTATTTGGTTATCTGTGACATAATTGTCAAGATAAATGTCTGATAATTTTCTTTCATTCACTAGTTTTCAAATAGCAAGTTAGTTCTAGATATCTTCCAAAAATGATGAATGGGAATTTAAAAAAATTATTTTTGTATCTTGATAAACTCATGAAGTTAGACATATTGTGTTTCAATATACTGTAGCGGTTGTTCTTGTTAATGCTCAAATTTTTCCACCTTTGCCCTGTGGGAGCCTTCAATGGAGTTTATGATGCAACTCCAGCAGTCTTTGATAGCATCCTTGCTTTCACATATGGCAACATATTCTGTATGTTTCTGAGATTCACCAATTGTAGGAATTTAGTGACTTTTGTTTTATCTATCGATCTATCTGGATTGATATATATGGATATATACATCATATATTACTATATGTATTAATATTATTTTGCTAAAACATTTGAGACTAAATTGAAGAAATCACGATCCTTTATAATCTAAATACTTCATCATGCATCTCTTAGGAACAAGAATATTATCTTGTAACCACACTAGAAATATCAGATTTAAAGTAATGATAAAATACTATCTAAAATATATCCCATATTCAACATTTGCCAATTCAATTATCCTAATTTGTCCTGCATAGCAAGGTTTTACCAATCTAGTATCCAATCCAGAATAATATATTGCATTTAGTTGTTATATCTAAGAAATATTACATTTTAAAGATATGCATCATGAGTTCAAAACAATATTTCCAATTCAAATTTAGGATTTCAGGGGTTGTTTTTGTTTTTGTTTTTCACCTAGTATCTTAAATCTTCCATCTGTAGAATTTGTCTTCTACATGGAAAATTTGGCTCCCAAGAACAACAAAAGGATTACTCATTTGCATTCACTTTTTTCTTTTGATGGCAAGTGATTTTAATTTTCTTATTTTGTCATATTTTATTTTACTTATTATTTTAAGATTACTCAAACCAACTGAAAAGTTTCAAAGCTAATAACCTTTACAAATTTATACATTTTCAATATTTTCTGACATCTGAGCTGTATCTCCCTTAGCTCAAATCTTATTGCTGTAATCTCATGTCAATTACTTCTAGTTGAATAACAAAACTGGATGAAGTTAGAGTTGCTAGGCCAGCATTAGATCAGTAATCCCTTGCACAGCCTCAGAGCAGATGTATTTTGCTCGTCTGGTGGATCTGATGCTAATGTCTTTTTGCCCTCTTGTGAATTAAGGCAGTGCTTCTTAAGCCTGACATGTATACAAATCATCTAGGAATCTTGTTAAGATGCAGATTCTGATTTAGTACATCTGAGTGGGGCCTGAGTGTTCTGTATCTCTAACAAGATCCTAGGAGACGCTGATGATGCTGGTGCCTGGATCACACTTTGAGTAGCAAGAGTTTAGGGTTTTCTGGGCTAAAGAATTTTTTCAGATGATTGATGTGCTACATTTTTTCTCTTTGTCATCTTATAATTTAGAGTTTTGCGGATGTCGGGGTAGGTAATTGAAGATGTAGCAGTATCAAAGTAGAGGTGGCTGTTTTCTCTGGCTTTCATTTTCTCGATTTTCCTCTTCTTTATTGATAACCTCCCCATGCTGTCATTGGTAAAGAGGCTGTCTGCCGAGTGGTTGAATGCAGCCCTAGTGTATGTTCTAACTAGTCTACTTCCTTTACCTTAACCATGGTTGTCAGCACTGCCCGTCACTGTCCAGGGAAGCTTAGTGTATCATGATTGAGGGTCATAGTGACTACATGTCTAGTAAGATGACAATCACCACCATGTGCAGTAAGAATGGCATTATTGGATTGTTTTCCAGGAGCAGTCTTTGAAGATTTTATTTTTTTCTTTTTCTCCCCAAAGCCCCCCGGTACGTAGTTGTATATTCTTAGTTGTGGGTCTTTCTAGTTGTGGCATGTGGGACACCGTCCCAGCGTGGCTTGATGAGTGATGCCATGTCCGCGCCCAGGGTTGGAACTGGCGAAACACTGGGCCTCCTGCAGCCGAGCGCAGGAACTTAATCACTCGGCCACGGGGCCGGTCCCTCCAGGAGCAGTCTTTGAATTTACCTTTTCTTCATTTTCTCTCTGTTGGTGGTGCTGTTGGTAATTTGGGATGGTTAACAGCCATGATGGTTGTGATCTGCTGCATATTCACTGCCTTGAACTAGAGCACCACCTGTAACATCAGCTGCTGCTGTTCCTTATCCCCTTCAACGACAGCAAACTACATCATTTCTCTACCTCTTATACCACAAAGTTGCTTCCTGATTTACCTTCTTTATGATAATGTTCTGCACAAAAATAACCTCCACAACGTCATTCATTTGCTTATATCTTAAGTATTTTCTTATAGTAGATGCCACTAGAAGATGTCATGAATTTGAGGTCACAATGGCTGCTTCCTCTGCACCTCACCTCTGCCTGTGGTGCCAGGCTTGGTTTTCTGAAATTGGAGGATACCCAGTGGTGACTGGCAACTGGGTTCCTTCCTCACTGCTCAGCTACTGAGATGATGACTAAGACCTGCTGCCACGCCTCCAGTTCTGCTTTACGGCAATGTGGACCAGCCCAGTGATGGTGGATCTGCTAAGGACTTTATGGACTCACTTCACTCTCAGACCGATCAGACTCAACCTTAGTTTTCTTATCTGCAGCAACAGGATAATCATACCTCCTTCACAGGAGAAGTAAAGAAAATATATGCAAAGCTCATAACAGAAAGCAAACACAAAGTAATTGCCAGAAAAAGAGACAATTTTTAAAAATATTTACTGAAAATTTTCATGAATTTAGACAGACAGGGTTATGACTTTAGATAAATTACTTAATACCTAGTGGTCACTTTCCTTATTTATAAAATACTCAAAAAACAAATCATGCTTTGCAAAGTAAAGCTGATATTAACACTGTCCTTTAGTAATCAGGGTCTCTAGATATGTGAAGGTAAGTTAATAAAGACAAAGATGGTTATGACTGGCATCTCTTGGAAAACTTTATTTCCTCTAAGAGCCTAGGATTACAAGGAAGAAAGACATAAAAATTTTGTAGTTTTTTAGAAATATATATATTTGTGAAGAAGATTGGCTCTGAGCTAACATCTGTTACCAGTCCTCCTCTATTTTATGTGGGGTGCTGCCAAGCATGCCCTGACCAGCACTGCTAGGTCCATGCCCGGGGTCTGAATCCACAAACCCCGGGCTGCCAAAATGGAGCACAAGAACTCGACCAACATGCCACTGGGCTGACCTCGAGAAATTTTTTTTTAAGAAATATTTTCCTCCAGTGCAATATTTCACAACCTTGTCTCAAATTCAGTTGTCCCTTATATCGCAAAGTTTTACATGTCAAGATAGATAATTGAGAACAGTTTTAGGTGAGATACAAAGAGTGTGCCAACTTTGCCCTACAATTTGGAGGTGTTTATCCTTATGGTTTTGCCCTTGTTTCTTTTCATTTTTAGCTCTAGTACCTTGCAATATTTAACACTCTCCACATGCATGTAGAAAGACATCCCTTCTAATGGAAGTGGAACAAAGGAGAAAAAGATGAATGTAAGTGAAGGGAAGTTTATATGTGGATGTTGAGAAATTTGCAAGCGTTCTTGTGCTTATTCTCTTCTATTTCTCTGATGACTTTGGGATATAAGGTCATCTGTGATGAGTGAAGTGCCAATAGTCCAGAGAAGATTTTAAGATAATATATATCACTTTTGAATATACAGAGAGAGGCTATATGAACAACTTGTGGCATCGAACATCCTGGACCTTACTTGATGACAATGGCATAAACAATTGCTGTAGAAACATCTGACAGGTGAAAATATCTCCAATGATAAGATTTAAGCTTCCTCCCTAGTAAAGTTCATTCGGTGGTAATAGGCTTTGGGAAAGTTTCAATGTTTATGATAAAGGTGAGTTGAAAAGTTTAAAATAAATCATCAATGTGTAGAGCAACTGGTTAAAAAAAAGTTGATACCTAGGTAGTGCCCAATGATAGAGGTAGTTTCAAAAATGATTAAAAGAGTGTTCCATTAAAGGTGCCCACAGCTACGTGATCTCTGTGAGGTGAGTGTTCATGTGGCTAAGCCCATGTTCCTGCCATCAGAGAAAATATGACTGAAAAAAGAAGTTCTAAAAGTGATCATAGAAAAATACATTTTTCTTCCTTCAGAAGAATGTTTTTGAGGTGCTGCTTTTTGATAATGAATGATGCTGCTTTCAGTAAAAGCGCCTTCCTGTGGTCTTCTAAGCTTAGACCCTTCAGTTGTCTTGCCATAAGTGACATGGATAAACTTTTATCTCTTTCAGCTTAATTACATTTGATCTCCTCTGAATTCTGATACAAAGGCTCATACTTATCCAAGATCTGGCAATATTTCCTAGGTTCCTTTTTAGGGGAGTGAGAAGGCCACATTCAATTTGGAAGAATTTTGGGAAAAGAAAAATGCTCACCTTTTTGTTTGCATTGTTGAATTAGACTTTTAACTGATCTCCATGGTTCCAGCAACCTCTTCTTTCCGTTCTGTCCATCAAAGCAATCTTTGCAATTTGCATATTTGACCATGGCAGTCCCCAGGTAAACAAACAAACAAACAAACAAATGAACAAACACAGAATGTTTTAATGGCTCTCTATGGCCATGAGTAGCATCCATAATACTCAGAATCTTTGTTCTATTATTTCTAACTTTTTTCTCACCACTCCTTCCTACACTCTCTCTCTCTGTGGCCATATACAACTATAATTCCCCAAACACACTTTCAACTTCATTTTTCCATGTAATTGTTCATTCTGTCCCAACTTGCCGGAATGCCTTTTCATATCCTCACAATACGCACACACTGTCATAGATTAGCAAACTGTGGCTCTGTCCTTGAATGAGTCAGGCAGGTTCATCTTTCTGTCGCATATAGTTGTACTTATTAAACCTTGTGATTACAATTGATGCTATGTTCATGTTTTTCCCTCCTCCTGCTCATTAGACTGCGTGCTTTTTGAGGGCAGAGACTGTGGCTTAGTAATGACTATGGGGTTCAAAACATAAAAAATTATTTTGTTTGAAGAATTAGGAAAACACATGGCCTGTCTGCTTCTTTTTATTAAAAGTACAATCAGCCAAATTCTTTTTCTGCATTTCCACAAACATCCCACAGACCTCTAAGATCATAGCTATTGATATGACAAAGGTTTTCGTTTCCCTGGGAAACTCCTTTGCAATTCAGTTGCCTTTTTGAAATATTTATTTCTACAAAGTATGATAGTCAAGTATTCTCATTCTTATTTTGAAATTTATTTTTCAGAATCAGAGTCAATAATACAGAGTCGCTTCTTTTGGTTTCTCCCATTTTTTGCTTGATAAAGAAAGAGAGTAAATAATTCACAGATATCTGAAGGAAAGTTAAATACTTGTTAAAAATTATCACCTGGACTGCTTGTGTTGGGTGTCAGACTAGTTAGAGATCTTGTGCTTCGTTGCTCTGGACAGATGTCATTGAGAATTCATTGGTGTATTTAAATCTTTTGTAATATGCTTGATAAAATAACATATAAATGGGGAGAATGAATACATGAACAAATTTCAAGTGACTAACCAGAGAGCCAAGCCTTACCTTCTCCAAACACTCATTATCCCCAAACTTGAAAGTAAATCAATGAATCAAGATGATGCATGAGTGAAAAAGAATAGCACTGGGACTGCCACCAAAGTTTCCTTTGTAAAAGAAAAAAAAAGACCAAACAGCCATGTATAGCAGCACTGACAACATTAGAATTTCCTTCTTTTGTCACTTCTAAGTATATTTATTGTAGTTTGGTTTGGCTCCAGTCCTCCTCCCCTTGTTTTCACTTTGAGTTCGGTCCAGGCTTTTTAGCTCCAGGGAAGCTAGTTGAGGTATTGAAATAGCACTTTCATTTAAACACTGCTAATTGCAGCCAGAATCACTAGTTCATAGACCATGGAAATTAATGATGGAAAAGACTTGTTAGAGCATCTCCTCCATCTGATTCCAATAATACAGGATTATTTTTTACATTATGTCCTGGAGTATTCTGCCTGGTTAATTTTAAGTGACTGAAATAATGGGGCTTTCACCATTTCCTTTGGGAGAGAGCTGTGTAGCGTAATAAACTTAGGACATCGATCTGAAGATCAGCCTAGATTTTCTTTTTACTTCATTTCATGCCATTACTCCTAGTTATACACCCTTGGGTCACCCTAAACAATTCCTTTTCCTTCTCCATTCAATACAGCAAATTTCCTGGCTACCATCCTACAAAGAACTCCAAAGATGGTTTTATTTTCATTTATGGAGAAGGATATGGTCTTGGGTAGTGGTGAAGCAAAATGCAGCTATTCATTATTTCATAAATCATTCTTGTCCAAAAGAAGACAAAAAATTAATTTAAAAAAACGCAAGAATATGACTGCTTGCATTATATCTGTGCATTCTATTCATCAGCTTTAAACGTATATTGAATGTAAAATTCTGTCAAAATGTTTTCCATGACCTTTGAATATACCATTTCTATTCAGATTATTGACTCTTCAAAATCTTGACACTGAAATCTGATTTTGGACTGAATTTTTCTCCTCCATTGTAATGTTCACTTGATCTCTTAATGTGAACCTGCTACTTTTATTTATTCATTTAAAATATACTGGAACATGGTTTTTAATAAGTATTTGAATTGATTTTTCATTGTGTTACTTAGAGTATATCTGATTTTGTATTATAAAGTGATAAAGTAGTCAATAATATACTGTATCATTTAGATTTATGATTGAGGGGAAAATATTTGGTTTCTATTTATAAATGATAGATAATAAAAAGAAACCATTATTATTATAAATGATGTATAATAAAAGGAAAATGTTGCTGTTATTGCAGATTTATTAGCATGGTTGATAAATTTATGGAGTCTGGAAAATAGCATATGTTAAAATCTTGTAACAAATTATCTTTCTGTGTATTTTATATGGCACTGATTCTAAATGAAACAGTTATGAGCTAGTTACACACTACTCACATTGTAATAGGCAATAAGGATAATAATCATCATTATTTTTTGTAACATGAACCTATTTAAAATAATATAGTCTAGGAGAATAAGTTATTCACCCATATTAAGTAAAATCATTGGTCCTGCTGACCGAAATGAGGCAATGGAAGCAATTTATTATAATCAGACTTTTCATGGGAATTCAGCTTAAAAAGTTTCAATATATTTCAATGACAGATAAAATTTCAAAGAAATTTTAAAAGATTTACATGTAATTCCTATTCTCAAATTATGTACACAAGAGAAGAATTTAAGAGTAAATAAATTAAATTTCTAAATCTTCTGCAGATAAACATTTTTCTTGTATCTTTTTATTTTCAAATTCAATGAGATGTCATTCTGACTCTTTAAGACTAGATCCACTCATTTCATTAACTCAGAGATAAGAAAATTTCTTTTTGTAATGCCTCTCCATATTGTGTTTTCTTGTGCAACACAGAGTTTTCTGCTTCATATGTTTTTTTCATAAATTTTAATCCTTTAGGTGGGGGTCAAATTAAAATATCTTTACTGTACTGATAAAACAAATTTTGAAATAGGCAAATAAATACAGAATTAAGAATTCTCACACTATCTCCTAGTTCCACACTCTGATGGGGAAAAGTCTACATTTTTTATGACTGGTTTCAACAAAGTTTCAGTTTTGCTTTTCTTACTTTGAAAATAAGCTTGTTTATCTCATAATTGAAATATTACATCAAGACATAAACTAAAACCTGTAGTATGTATTTAGAGAAGCATAAATTTATCTCACATAAAGGGTAAAATAATGTACGTCCACTCTTGCCCATGAGAGGGAGAAATAAAAGCACTCAGTCTTGTAGGCATTTTTTTTTTATGGTGTAGGGATTCAGATGTTTGATGTATTCAGGAACTCAATAGACTTTAACAAAATTGTCTTTACAGTATCACTGATAAGTTTGGATAGTAATTTCCAGGCTCCTTTTAATAGAAAGTGCAGCACATGGAAGACTGTTTAGTAGAGAAAGACAGGAAAAGGAGGGAAAGAGATTAGCAATTGGATGACTAAAGAGTCAGAGGGAGGAGAAGTAAAAAGGGAATATTTTGAAATGCCAAGGAGCTTGGCAAAGTCACTGAGACACTAAGATTTATATAAATATAATATTTTTTCTCTACCCTAAAAAGTAAACTAGTCATTCAATGTAAATATACAACCATTTTAGTTATTCTCTCAAAAATCTTTGTTAAGTGTCTCTCTGTTCCAAATTAAGTTTATGTAAGTTTTAAGATTTGAGCAGATTTTTCTAAGAGTCTGATCCCTCCTGGGATGGAATGTTCTAGTCTCAGACCTGTGGTGATAAATGACTGGTCTAAGAGTCCTGGTCATCCATCAGGTTGCCATGTTGATAGGACCCAGCTTAGAAAGCCTCCCACAGTCATGCCTGCATTATCCCACTATTATCTGAATCCAAGGCTCTTCTCTTCCTAATTTTAAAAAGTTATAGAGAATAATTTCCAGCTAAAGGTAGAATTTTGAAAATAACTGTGCAGCTACTTTAGCTATAGCTATAGAATTGCCAGGAGTATCGTCAAGGTAACACTCTTGTGGTAAACAAAACTGTTCTGTCAAGGAGCAGTTCGTATGTTTGATAGTCAAAGGTCATAGTAGTGAGCATACTAAATAAATACTCATAAGATAGGGTTGAAATATATTTGAACGATTCTGGACATGGCTATGAATCGCTCTTTTAGTATCTATTACATATATGTTATATGAACTGTTGGTGTTTTCCTGAGGAGATTAAGGATAACCATAGAATACAAGCTTAAACTCTCCTGCAGTCCATTCGGGGAAAAAAAAAAATCAAGTGGTTTGTTGAATGCTCCTGAATCTATTTATCTACCTCTATTGCTGCACGAATACTGACTTCTATTTTTAGGTACTGTAAGAAATAAGACAGAAGCAAGGTCTTCAGAGACTCATTAGAACCATTAGAAAAATGCTTCTAGCAGCTCCTATCAAAACAGCAGAAATAAATAACCTTTGTTCCTGCGACGTGGATTCACCCTGTTTCTGCAGCCCCATTTCCGGATGATGTATTACAGTCATTATAGTCACCTCTGTAGGACACTGTGTACACAAAGTGTGAGAGCCTCGCCTCGCAGTTCAGGGTATTTCCTGATATATGAACCATTTGTCCTTGTCAGATTGGCCAAGGTGAAAGAATAAACTTTAAATATGAACCACTTCTAGGCAACACGAATACAGGAAAAGAAAATATTTTGTCTTACTTTCTCTTGCCATAAAGTAAAGGAACATACACTGCAAGAGAAAAAGGAGTAAAGGATAAAATGCCTTAAAAAGAAATATTACTTGTTTCATTTTCAAAAAATTACTATTTAACAGAGACGTCCCGTAAAATCAAAATGCCGAAATCTGCTATTTGAAGGAAGTTGCACTTCATAATAAAGAAAAATGTTCTAGAGATCTGTATCAGAAAGGATTAAGACATTCTGTGTCAATGGTGGAAAAGCTGAAGGAATGTCCCACTTCTTTCTTTGTTCAATGTAGTATTACCTGTGTGACTTAAGTAAGTTTATGAATGTTTGCTAATGAAGGGGTATTATTGCACATTTTTCTTTGAGGAATTCTAGGATATTCTAGCAGAACCGAATATGGTATTTTAGATTGTATTTTACTACTTATATGTAAAACATAAAGTATGTTTACATTTTAAAAACCAGTTACTAATTTGTTATTGTTATTTGTTATTTAACCTTCTAGTTGTTGTTGAGGGAAGCTGTGACTGTATCAGCTTGAGTCTTTCTGTCCCAGAACAGTAATCCTAAAGAAATGCCTAGAAGTACTTTTGCCAGATTTTTACTATTCTCACGAATCCTTTTTCCTTTGTTTTGCATATCTTGTTGGAGTAAATAATAGTAACAGGTATGCATTTGTCCTTCTAGATTGTCATTTAACTTGTCCATGTCATCAACGAAGGGTAGTGGTTTAAGTCAGTGTCCAGCAAGGAAACCAAAACAATACTAAGTAATTCAATAAAGGGCACTTAGGAAAGAGATTTAAATGCAAACATGCCTGGAAGTGCTAACAGTGGTTCGTGAGGACTCCAGAGGTTAGCAAACACAGCAAGCAGCAACCATCTGAGGGATGGAAGGACAAAAGAAGAGACGAGGTGACCTTAAGGCCAGGATCTGTGACCGCTCAGCGGAAGCACAGGGAATCTGCTGGGGGGAGCTGGGACTACGGATGAGAAAGAGTCACACTGCTCAAGGTGCCACTAATGCAGAGAGTAATACAAAAGTATTGGATTTTGCTTTTGCTCCTAAAACAGTATTTGAAACATATATTTTCCTTTTCCTTTCATTTTGAGCCTACTCAATTTGGAGATCTTTTAGTTTTTTTGGCCAAAATATTTGTCTTTGTCCTTATATGAGGTATTTGTTACAAGGAAATGATCACTTGCTGCCATTAGCATTTTCAGAGAAAACTTTGGAAATTCTATTCCTAGGATTTATTTTTCTAGAACCATTTGTTAACGTATTGTAGAATAAAGTAATTTTGGAATGCCTGTTGAAGTGAGAGGCAAAAAATTCAAGAATGGGAAAAGATAACTAAGAATAATTACTTATATAGCTTCCCTTAAAACAACTCTCAAGAGCTAATCCCATGGTTTTAGCCACACGTACCTACTAATTACAGAAACTGACCTTTCATAAATGTAGACTTGAAAAATATGTCAGACTGGCTTAATCTGAATTAATCAAGCATCATCATTTAAAACTTTCCACATATTTCATATATTTATACAAGCATGAGTTCATTCAGGCTATCATATAGTTTAAATATATGCTTCATTTTATCAGCACTAAAAAAATAAACAGAAATAAACTAAAAAAATTAGAAAATGGAATTGGAAATTAAAACAAGACTGAGTGCAGGTATAAAATAGATTTAAATAAAATATATTAAGGCTATATATTGATGTATATAACATTAGATTATCATATATATTCTATTACATATAGAAAAATGTTAAATGAAGTTAATTTTCTTGCTTTTATTCTTTGAAGAAATCTTGATACGAAGCCAGGTTACTTAATATTTCACATAACAATTTCTTCTCAGAATTGTGTATCACTAATATTTTGCATCTCACATCTATTAGTCAATGAGAGTCATATCACTTATTTTATACTTTCTGAGACTTCCAGGAAGCCCAGAGCTATATTTGAGATTTGTTTGTAGTAAATACGTTTACCTTATCTGCAGATAGAAACTCAGCAGTCTCTTTTACGTGGTACATTTTTTAATCCTTGTTTTAATGTGTTTCTGTCTATATTTTATTATTACAAGTTTTTAAGGTCTTTTTAGATTACATAGTATGGAAAGAAAAAAATATTTATATAAGGCTTAAGAGCAATGTCCCCAAGATAGTCAGTCCTGGGGGTTTATAAGAAGCACTCATATAATATTAATTAGTCCTTTAATAGCTTTCTCTTCAGTACCTATCACTTCATACTGTGTGCTTCATCCATTATTGTAATTATTTGTACACCTCACTACAATAACATTGGTATTCTATCTTTTTCTTTAGATTTAAAATAAGGAAGAAAATAAGTTTTTACTAATTTTCAAAAATATATACATTAAAATGATAAGGAACAGAAATACACTGATACTCAGGTTTATAATAATGACAATAATAATAACACTTGCATAATTTCTGTCTTAATAGAAATTGCAGGGCTTCCCTCCTCTTCACACTAAAGACTATAATGGCACAAATCAAATAAAAGGGGCCTTTTAGTATCAAACCTGTCAAAAACAGTGACACGTTTTAATTTGTTGCCATTGTTGTCAAATCAGATTTGAATCCTTGTCTGAGTATCTTTCTTCTCCAAGGTGTATAACCTCAACCTAATCTATCACCTACCCTTCTCTTTCAAACACCCTTAAACTGAAGTTCTCTGAAATAGTTGTATAAGTTCGCAAGGTTACCACTTGCGTTTTACTTTGATAGCTAATGTAAGTATCTGGATGAAGAACCTGACATAATCTGTACTAATCAAGCTTGCTTTGGTTCCAATAGCACAACAGGAGGCTATTGGAAATGCCCCCACCCCATCCCTGTGCAGGATAATTAAGCTGAGATTGGTTTGAATTCTTTTATAATTATCCCTCTCACCATGCAGTTGGGCTTGAGAAGTTAATTACAACCATTTTCATGCCTATAATGCAGAAATGATCTCTTCGTTACGTACAGATTTGACAAGTCTTTAGAAGGATGTTAGATGATGGTGCCTGCTATATATATTCCCTCCCCTTGACAGTTGCTGAATGTCTATGAGGCATTTTTTAATGTTTTAGAAAGTATTTTAAGAATTTCTACATGAGCACAGAGAAGAATCAGGTGAAACTATTCAAGGACTTGAGGTTCACAACAAAGATTCTTAACATGAGGCAAGAAGTCTTTCCAAATTGTCCTAGGTGTTATAACTGAATGTATAGCAATTTGCTGTTTTGAAATAGCTATATTTGGTCTACTTCGAAATGAAGGAAAATTTATTTTAACAACTTTCTTCTCTCTGTAAAGTTGCATTGAAATTTACTATAAAAAATCTCTAAAGTCGTCTGAAATTTCTATTGCAAAATATGTATGAAAATGATTGAACAATACTCATAATTATAAAACTGCATTGTTTTCAGGATAGAACAAAAGTCATAATTTCAATGTGTTTTAAAGGGACCACAACATTGTGGTGTGCTAGTTTGACATTGTATTTGAACAATGTTTCTGGATTTTGACAATGATTTTTATTGGGTATACTATATTTCTATGTAAGAATTTGTAAAATCTATGTAGATTGGAAATCAAACAGAATGGATTAAGATTAAAATATAGGTCACCAATTCATATAATTTTAAATGACAATGTTATTGCCGTGAAATTATCAATTTTTGAAGGCTCTCTGCCAAACGTCTAGAAATTTTCTTTGCAATATCACACCCCCCAAAACTAAGAATTCATAATATAATAGGGGTTTTTCAAGGTCCTGTTGTGCTCACTTTATTTCTCTTGAACCGTGGAATGTCTACTTATAACCTTGGAATTAAATCAGAATTGTCCTTAAGTATATACAGTATGTCAATATACTGTTTTTTTCTTACAAAAAAACCTCAACTATCTAGAAGTGTCTAGGAAAGAAAACTTCACAATTTCAACTTTTGACCAGAGATCTCATGGTTACTTTGAAGTGCTCGTGATGTCAGTTTAATTTTGCCATAAATGAATATGGAGAAGGGTAATCGCCATTCAAAATACAACATTCATGTATTTCGAGGATTGTGTTTAGGCCACATATTAACCCCATTTTATCCAAACAGTATAACTGCACTTCATTCAAAATTGACTTACTAATCATTTTCCTTAAAACCTGAATGATATCTCAGATTCACAAAGACCTACCAAAAGTGATCCACATTTCTAAAAATTTGTGATGATCAGCTGTCTAAAATATTTGGGCAATGACTGGTTTATATGTGCCTAAGCTTGAAGAAAACTGGGGGCTGAATCTAAAAAGACAAAGATTTACAAGTAAGGTAGTTGTTCTATAGTAATAGAAACAGGAGTCATGGTGATGATACAGTAGTAATAGAAATAGTTCAAAATGGGGAAAATGAAAAGCATATAGTAGTCTTTGCTTCATAGCATTTCTGAGATTCAGCCAGGCATATGTCACCAAGTCTCTCTGCTTAGGAGCATGAATTGTGTGTAGAGTAGGACCAGGTCTGCTTCCAAGGATTGGTATTCCTTGATTCTCTGCTCCACTTTCTGAGCACTTGGCTCTGAAAGTCATCCGTGCTTATTTTAAGAAACGGCCTGTGTTTACAGGTGAGTAGCATTCCTAGACTGTTTCCTGCCCATAGAAGTATAGAGACCCAGAAATTTTAATATGTCTTTCATTTTTTTCCTTCCAAGCTAGTAGTGCTTTTGACAATACAAAACTCTTAAAAAATCTGAAGATTTTCCATTAATCTTACTCAGGTTTTCATCATTAGACACATGCTGTACACACAAGTAACTTCAAGGAATGCTGCTCTGTACCTTTGAGCTGTCAGTCAAACTACTGAGGATCAAGGCCCATATGAGTTTTAGAAGCACTTTGGTTTGGAAAAGAATGTCTAAGAGGCATTGCCTTAAATCTTTCTGATACATTACGGGAGAGTCTTAGAGCTTAACCATGGATATAATCTTCAATTTCATTACTGTCCTGAGGCAATGTCTTACTTTGAAAACATTTTGCTAGCTAAAGAGTTGAAAGGGGAAATAATTTTATTTTCCAACCAAGCAAGTCCTTAGGTAGAAATATTTTCTCTAAATTTTCCTTTAAACTGGAGAGTTCCTTCAATACATTTTTCTTCTCCCAAAGTTCATAGACAGTTAAAAGAGGCATTGGCACTTTCTACATTCTGCTGGAAATCGTCATAGCTGCTTTTACAAGTGAATTAGGTGTGTTTTCCTTTTTTTTACTTGAACTAACATTGGTTTATAACATTATACAAATTTCATGTGTACAACATTAGCATTTGGATTCTATATACATGATAGCATACTCACAACCAGAATCTAGTTTCTGTCACTGCAGCATTAACCCTTTTTACCCTTTTTGTCCTCCCCTCACTCCCCTTCCCTTCTGGTAGCCACCAATCTATTCTCTGTATTTGCATGACTGTTTTTGTTTTGTTTGTTTTATATTCCACATGAATGAAATCATATGATATTTGTCTTTGTCTGACTGACTTCACTTAACATTAATATCCTTAAGGTCCATCTGTGTTGTCACAAATGGAAAGATTTTGTCTTTTTTATGGCTGAGTAGTATTCCATTGTATACATATATATACCACATCTTTTTTATCCATCTGTCGATGGGCACTTACATTTTTCCCATATCTTGGCTATTGTGAATAATGCTGCAGTGAATTGACGGGTACATATATCTTTTTGAATTAATGTATTCACATACTTTAGACAAATACTCAGAAGTGGAATAGCTGGACAATATGATAGTTCTATTCTTAATTTTTTGAGGAAATTCCATACTGTTTTCTATAATGGCTGCACCAATTTACATTCCCACCAGCAGTGTATAAGGGTTCCCTTTTCTCCACACCCTCTCCAATGCTCGTTATTTCTTGTCTTTTTGATAATAGCCAGTCTAACAGGCATGAAATGATATGTCATTAGGTTTTGCTTTGCATTTCCCTAATAACTGGTGATGGTAAACATCTTTTCATGCGCCTAATGGCCATCTGTGTGACTTGTTTGGAAAAATGTCTATTCAGATCCTCTGCTCATTTTTCAGTTGAGTTGTTTGTTTTGTTGTTGAGTTATATGAGTTCTTTATATGTTTTACATACTATACTGTTATCAGATATATGATTTTCAAATATCTTCTACCATTCAGGAGGTGGTCTTTTTGATTTTTTGATGTTTTTCTTTGCTGTGCAGAAGGTTTTAGTTTGTTGATGTTCCATTTGTTTATTTTTGCTTTGTTTACCTTGCCTGAGGAGATATATCCTAAAGATATTGCTGAGACAGATGTCAATGTACATACTGCCTGTGTTTTCTCCTAGGAGTTTTATGGTTTCTGGTATTACATTCAAGTTTGTAATCCACTTTGAGTTAATTTTGTGTATGGTGTGAGATAGAAGTCTAGTTTCATTCTTTTGCTTGTGTCTGTCCAGTTTTCTCAACACCATTTATTGAAGAGACTTTGCTTACTCCATTATATGATCTTGGCTCCTTTGTTGTAAATTAGTTGTCCATATATGTATGGGTTTATTTCTGGGCTCTCAATTCCATTCCATTGATCTTTGTGTCTATTTTTCTGCCAATACTATGCTGTTTTCTTTACTATAGCTTTGTAGTATAATTTGAAATGAGGGCATGTGATTCCTCCAGCTTTGTACTTTTTTGTCAGGATTGCTTTGGCTATTTGTGGTCTTTTTTGGTTCCATACAAATTTTAGGATTTTATGTTCTATTTCTATGAAGAATGTCATTGTGATTTTTGTTAAGGATTGCATTGAATGTGTATATTGCTTTAGGTAACATGCATATTTTAACTGTGTTAATTCTTCCAATCCACGAGCACAGAATATCTTTCCATTTCTCTGTGTCTTCTTCAATTTCTTTCAACGATATCTTAGAGTTTTCATGGTACAGGTCTTTCACTTCCTTGGTTAAATTTATTCCTAGGTTTTTTACTGTTTTTGTTGCAGTTGTAAATAGGATTGTTTTCTTAATTTCTATTTTACTTTGTTTTCAGTGTATAAACATGTAAGAAATTTTTATGTATTGATTTTGTACTCTACAACCTTACTGTGTTTATTTATTATTTCTAATAGTTTTTTGGTGGAGCCCTCAGGGTTTTCTCCATATAAAACTATGTCATCTACAAATAGTGACAGTTTTACATCTTCATTTCCAATTTGGATGCTTTTTATTTCTTTTTCTTGCCTAATTTTTCTGACTAGAACTTTCAGTATTATGTTGAATAAGAATAGCAGGAGTGGGCATACTTGTCTTGTTCCTGATCTTAGAAAGATAGCTTTTAGTTTTTACCATTAAGTATGATATTAGCTGTGGTTTTGTCATATATAGCCTTTATTATATATGGCCTTTATTATGTTGAAGTACATTCTTTCTATACCCATTTTATTGAGAGGTTTTTATCATAAGAGGATGTTGAATTTTGTCAAATGCTTTTTCTGTATCTATTGAGATGATTACATGATTTTTATTCTTCATTTTGTTAATGTGGTGTATCACCTTGATTAATTTGCAGATGTTGAACCATCCTTGCCTCCCTGGAATGAATCTCACTTGATCACATTGTATGATCCTTTTAATGTATGTTGTAGTCAATTTACTAATATTTTGTAGAGGATTTTTGCATCTATGTTCAACTGAGATATTGGCCTGTAATTTTCTTTTTTATGTTGTCCTTGTCTACTTTTAGTGTCAAGGTAATGTTGGCCTTGTAAAGTGAATTAGGAAGGATTCCTTTCTCTTCAGTATTTTGAAAGAGTTGAGAAGGATAGCTATTAAATCTTCTTTGAATGTTTGGTAGAATTCACCAGTGAAGCAGTGTGGTCCTGGACTTTTGATTTTGGGGAGGTTTTGATTAGTTTCTATATCCTTACTAGTGACTGGTCTATTCAGATTCTCTATGTCTTCTTGATTCAGTTTTGTAAGGTTATATGATTCTAAGAATTCATGCATTTCTTCTAGGTTGTCCAATTTATGGGAGTATAGCTGTTCATAGTAGCCTCTTATAATCCTTCATATTTCTATGGTATCTAATGTAACTTCTCTTTCTTTCTTGATATAATTTCAATCTTCTTATATTTATTGAGACTTGTTTTATGTTCCAAAATATGGTCTATCTTTGAGAATATTTCATGTGCACTTGAAAACAATTTGTATTCTACTGCTTTTGGATGGAATGTTCTGTATATATCTAATATGTCCATTTGGTCTATTGTTTCATGTAAGGCTGATATTTTCTTGTTGCCTTTCTCTCTAGATGATCTATCCATTGATGTAAGTGGGGTGTTGCTATTACTATATTATTATAAGGGATGTTTCTTACTATTATTGCTTCGCTGTCAATTTTTCCCTTTAGGTCAGTTAATAATTGCTTTATATTTTTTGGTACTCCTGTGTTAGGTGCATATATATTAATAAATGTTATGCCTCCTTCATTGATTGCCCTCTTTATCATTATATAATTTCTATCTTTATCTCTTGTTACCTTTGTTGTCTTGAAGTCTATTTTGCCTGTGATAAATATGGCTATACCTGCTTTCTTTTGGCTGCCATTTGCTTGGAGTATCATTGTCCATACTTTCACTTTGAGCCTATGTTTGTCCTTAGAGCTGAGATGGGACTACTGGAAGCTTGTTTTTAAATCCATCCAGCCACTCTGTCTTTTGATTGGTGAATTAAAGCTATTTACATTTAGGGTGATTATTGATATATGAGGACTTAGTACTGCCATTTTATCTTTTGTTTTCTGGTGGCTCTATATCTCTGTTGCTTCTTTTTGCTTTTGTTTCCATCTGCCATTTTAGTTTGGTGGTTTGCTATGATTTTTTTCCCAGTTTCCTCTTTGTTTTATGTTTGTGTCTCTGGTCTAGAGTTTTGTTTTGTGGTTACCATGAGATTCGTATAAAATGTCTCATAGATAATACAGTCCCTTTTCTGCTGATAGCATTTTATCTTCATTTGCCTATACAGGTTCCATCCTTTTCCTCTTCCCCTTTTATGTTTTTGTTTTCACAAATTATCCCTTTTTTTTTTTTTTTTAAGATTTTATTTTTTTCCTTTTTCTCCCCAAAGCCCCCCAGTACATAGTTGTGTATTCTTCGGTGTGGGTTCTTCTAGTTGTGGCATGTGGGACGCTGCCTCAGCGTGGTCTGATGAGCAGTGCCATGTCCGCGCCCAGGACTCGAACCAACGAAACACTGGGCCGCCTGCAGCGGAGCGCGCGAACTTAACCACTGGGCCACGGGGCCAGCCCCACAAATTATCCCTTTTTATGTTATGAGTTTGTTATCAAATTGAAGTAGCTATAGTTATTTTTAATACTTTTTTCCCTTTAACCTTTATGCTGTAATTGTTTAACAATGTATTCTGATACAGTGTTGCAATTTCCTGACTATGTTTACCTACTTATCACCTTACTCAAAGTTTTGTGTATTTTTGCCTTTTCATTTCAGGTGGAAGAGCTATTTTCAACATTTCTTGTAAGGCAGGTTTAGTGGTGATGAACTCTCTTAGTTTTGGTTTGCTTCAAAAAGACTTTATTTCTCCTTCATATCTGAAAGATAACTTGGCTGGATAGAATATTCTTAGCTTACAGTTTGTAACTTTCAATATTCTGAGTATGTCATTTCACTCTCTCCTGGACTATAGAATTTCTGCAGATGGCCTAATGGGGATTCCTTTGTAAGTTACTGGGGTTTTTTTCCCTGGCAGCCTTTAAAATTCTTTCTTTATCATTGAATTTTCAGACTTGTAATATATTGTCTTGGAAAAGGTCTTTTTGCATTGAGATGATTAGGAGTTCTATTAGCTTCATGAATTTGTATATCTATTTCCTTTCCCAAGTTTGGGAAGTTCTTAGCTATTATATCTTTAAATAAGCTCTCCACTCCCTTCTCTCTCTCTCTTCTCCTTGAGGGATACCATTATCCTTATGCTGCTTTTTCTGCTAGAGTCAGATAGTACTTGTAGAGTTTTTTTAATTTTTTAAAAAATCTTAGTTCTCTCTCCCCTTCTACCTGAATCATGTCTAGATTTCTATTTTTGAGTCCATTAATTCTCTTTTTCATATCGTTCTGGTCTGATCTACTTTCAATGCATTATAATATATCCTTCATCTCATTTATTAAGTTCTTCAACTCTAAAATTTCTGTTTGGTTCTTTTTTAGAATTTCAGTCTTTTTGGTAAAGTATTCTTCTGTTTATTAA
Organism: Equus asinus; assembly: GCF_041296235.1. NCBI lineage: Eukaryota > Metazoa > Chordata > Mammalia > Perissodactyla > Equidae > Equus > Equus asinus. The sequence continues at coordinate 111,889,778 of NC_091792.1, read as the reverse complement.
TTTTGCTCCTGAGCTCATTGGACTGCCTTTCTAAGTTTTCTTGTGGCTCATTGAGTTTCTGCATGACAGCTATTTTGAATTTTCTCTTTGTTAGATCACGGTCTTCCCTGTCTTTAAGTATGGTTTATAGAGAATTGTTTTGTGTATGTGATACTGTGTTACTGTGGTTTTCATGGTGCGTGCTGAATCATTCCTCTGCTAGTGCATTTGAAGTAGTGAACAGCTTTTTTATTTATGTAAATCTTTGTTTATTTTGAATCTAACAATTCAACACACAGTAAATAGAGGCCTTTCTTTTGTTTTTCAGTAGGTGGCTCTATGCACAAGTTTTTTTGTTTCTCTTACCAGAGCTGCCTCTAACTAGATTTGAGAAATTACTATCCACTCTCCATTACCTCTGCCAGAGGCGTCGCTGGTGCCCTCTATGTCACTGCTTGTGTCTCTGGGGTCACTGGTAGCTTGTTGCTACTGGTATCACTGTAGTCACTGGCATTGGCAGTTGGGGCACTGGAAAGGTGGGCACCTCTACCATGTCAGGGATTGCCTAATTATGGCCACTACTGCCACAGCAGGGGGAGAGGGATGATGTGGGAAGCCAGAGTTGCAGGAGCCTCCAACACCTACAGGTTTGTTGAATTCATGGGTACCACTGCTGTGGGCAGAGGGGCTGGAGTTTTGGGCACCACTGAGGGTGAAGGGACCAGGACCATGGGCCTCATAGTCACTACTGCCTGGTTCCCTGTGGCCATGGGTACCACTGTGGCCAAAAGGATGGAGTAGTGTGCACTCCCTCTGCTGCTGCTACCAGGTTTCCTGGGGTTTTGGGCTCAGTGGCCATGGCCAGGGGACTAGGATCACAGCCACCACCTCCACTGTTCCCCCTGTTATGCCTCTGTGTGTTCCCATCCACCCAACCTCAGATGTACAGATATGTGGATCTCTCCAGCACCCTGGGGTGTTGGGCAGAGGAATCTTTGTGAGTTATGGATGTTTTTCTAGTTGCAGATTGAAGGGATAGACAAAGGGAGCATCTCACACCACCATGATGCTTACTGACAGCCCTCATTAGGTATATTTTGGAATTTCCCACATTACTATAGGCAACAGTGTTGCCAAATAGCCTGCCACGTTATAACGTGTGTCAGTCACCCTTTCTCAGTATTCAATAATTTCCTCACTGCCTTTTAAGCTTCCAATAACAGTGTCCTTGTTGCTCTCAGGACTTTTCTACCTTCCAGTCTAAAACAAATACCAAATATTTTAGGTTTGGTACAATTTTTAAGAAAGGGCATAATTGATAATGTAACAATAAATATCAGAGACACCACTTCATCCTATGGCTTTAATTCACATGCCACCTCCATGTGCCCATAGCCTGTAGCAAAAAATAAATACATTTTTGTTGTTGAAATACTGTCATTTGCCCTAAATTCTCTAACCAGTAGTTTAACTTTTGCTGGAGACTCTCCAGCCTCTGACTAGTGCTAACTTGTAAATTCTTCCTATTACTTTCAGAAGCTATCTTAATTTTCTTCTTCAAAACCTTTCCTGAAAGATAGATTGCAAGTGAGGGTAAAATAAAATAAGTATAAACACATAAGGAATATTTTTATATTACAAACATTTAAAAACATTGTATCTATCAATTTCCATATATATATACATATATTCCCATTCTATTTGATTATAGCTTAGGTTATTATTATTTGGAAATAAATCATGTTTCATTAATTATTCAAATCAGGATTCTTTTATATGTTGAGCCTATTCTATATCAAAGCACTAAAGGAAGCAGAAGATTGGCCTGCTCATTACTTGAGAATTTTCCCCCTTAACGCATTAAACTCTAGGACTCCATGTCTAACTACAGATTTCCACCCTCCCCCCAGTTCCTGAAACTACTCTGTGGTCTCATTAATCCATGAAACGTTGTATCCTGGCCTAACTATACCATCATGACCTTAATTTTTCCTTGTCATGATTAGATATGACAACCGATTATTTCAAACTTTGTCCCTCCAATCTTCTAAATTTCCTCTTCTCTTTCCTTTTTTATGATGGAGTTTGAAGAAACCTCAAATTGTGACATTATAATTTAATTATTTGTGTTTTTAAAACTTTAAAAATATTTAATACATCACAGTAAAGTGAGAGCTGCATCTTAATGTTATTTCTTCCCTTCTATTCTCCCATTTTTTCTACAACTTTAATTTTAAATTGAATAGGTTTTAATCCAAACTATAGTTGAGACCCATACCAAAATTTCCAGTTGCTAGCTAAACACCTGTATTTTTAAAGCTATATCAAGTTTAATACGTAAAAGAGAGAATGGAAATCTTTTCTCAGTAAGTGATGGATAGCCTTCATTTTACAGTCTATGTAAAAGTGGCTTTATTATTGCAATCATTCAGGTTCAAACACTTGGAATCTTCTTTGAAGTCAGACTAACTCTTTCAAATATTGACTCTACATCAATTTAACACTTGCCAAATTTTTTAAATAGAATTCATTAGTTTTCTTTCAATAATAAATAATTATTATAATTACCATTATCATTATTAATACTATTATTAAATCAACATAGGCTCATGATAAAAAATATATGAAGCACAGACAAACATACACACATGAAGACTTCAGTCCCAACTTCTTCAATCCCACTATCCAGTAATAATCATTGATGACTCTTGCTAGTATATTCGTTCGTGATATTTCTACATATATACAAGAATACATGCTTATATATTATATTATATATGCATATTTGCAATCATATGTGTATATACATATTTATAAAAGTAGAAATGCACTATAATAACATTCTGCAATTTGCTCTTTTCATTTAATGTTTGGTATTCATAATTTAGTTTTGGTGCATTTCCAAAAATTGATATGACATAATTTAGTCCCTAATTGACGAATATCTCAATATTTCTAGTTTGTATTATACACAGTGATCAACCAAGGCCTTGGTAGAGACATGTTTGTGAACACATATGTTTTCTTATATTAAAACCCTAGGAGGAAAACTGCTGGTGTGTACATTTAAAGGTGAATAGATAACACCAAATTGTCTTCTCAACAGGTGAAATCACTTTACACTGTCAAAATAATGCATAAGAGTACCTGTGTCTACATAAACTCTCAGTGATGGATATCATCTAAACCTTTAACTCTTGACAATCTAAAAGAGTAAGAAAAACTAGAGCTTTCATTTAATTTGCATTTCTTTATGAAGGAAATTTATAATCTTTCCATATGGTTATTATTCACGAACATCTCTTTTGCTGTGAACCATATGTTTATGTTCTCAGTTCAAATTTCTCAATTACATTTTAGGCTGTTTTTTTACTGATTTCTGAAGTTCATTGCATATTAAGGAAATTAGCTCTTTATATTATATACAATATAAATATATATTTATATATAAATATATATGAATATTATATTTTATATAAATATAATATATATATAAACTCATTATAAGTAATGAGAATATAGTATGACTTTAACTTTATTTATGACCTATTATCTCTTTTCCTCCTCCATAACTTCTCTATTCCATGATAATTCTAATGTACCTGCTTATTGCTTTCTTTGGCTTTTGCTCAGAGCTGTTATGATTATTCTTAACATTTGAATCTCAATTAAATCTGAATGTGTTTTATATAAGGAGTGAGGTAAAGAATGTGTTTTATTTTTTGACAAAATTTATAGGTAGAATACAACACCATTTATTGAATAATCTATCATCATAGCACTAATTTAAAAGATTTCATATGAACTAAATTTGTCTATGACTGTATTCCGCCTTTTTTGATCACTGTATCTGTACCTATTGCATTTCCAAATTGTTTTAATTATTTCTTAATTGCATTTTAATATTTCCCACCTTTTTTTTGAAATTTTCTGTTTGTATTATTTTCTAAGTGAGTCTTTGTAACTTTTTCTATGTTCATCCCTTCCCATTACTCACTACCAAGATCCTACTGGTATTTTGATTCTAGTTGCATTGAGTTCACAGACTAAATTGAAATATAGGTTAAACAACATATTTAAATTACGAGGACTTCCTCTCCAAGAACAAGGCATGGTTTTCTGTGTTTTTGAATCATTCTTTCATGAAATGGAATATCTATCTCTATCTCTATATTTCCTCTTATTCTTAGGAAAATTATTTTCCCAAAATGACTTTCTTTGACTCATTCAGATGAATATATCCTTTTCTTTCCATGATTTTATACATTTTTATATTTTGCCACATATTTTCTTATTTGAGTTATTCCTATACATGTTTCGTATTGAATTTCATTCTTATATTCCTTAAGTGAAATATTTGTATCAGAGCTATATCTAGTATATCTTTGTAGCCACTATAGAATATTCCATTATAATTTATTCAAAGTAGGGCTCTTCAATATTTAATGCTAAATAAATTGAGATAATTGTACATTAAAATCCCAGACAGGATTATGGCAATATCTAACTCATTGCCTTGTATCTAGACTCTTTTTTTTTCAGTGAGGAAGATTGGCCCTGAGCTAACACCTGTTGCCAATGCGCCTCTTTTTGCTTGAGGAAGATTGGCCCTGAGCTAACATTTGTGCCAATCTTCCTCTATTTTGTATGTGGGTTGCCGCCATAGCACGGGTTGATAAGTTATGTAGGTCTACACCCAGGATGCAAACCCACTAACCCTGGGCCGCTGAAGCAGAGTGCACTGAACTTAACCACTATGCCACCAGGCCAGCCCCTATATCTATATTCTTTATCTTTCCACCAGTGAGCTATTTATCTTTATAGGGAAAGGCTGACCTTCACACAGTTAACACAACAATTCTCGCCCCTCAAACGTCTTCTGTCTGGCAACCCTGTCTTTTCTCTCCTTCCTGCTTCTCTGTCTTCTCTTCGTTTTAGTGATTTGATAGAGAATTCTCTTTCAGAACACAGACAATTGGTCTCTACCCTTATTACTAGCCAAACATTCCTTATGTGTATACAGTGACTTTGTAATCCAAAATAATAGATTCCATTGTCATTTTTCCTTTTGCATCAGTACTTATCTGTTAAGTCAGAACCAACACAGAGTCCTTGAATTTCCTTTTTTTCAGTTTTTTATTCTATAAAAATTAATATTCATTGGCTCAATTCTTATAATATTTTATTAGTTAAAATAGTCCTCCCTCAATTAAGCTATATTTCATCTCATAATATTTTGGTGTATAGTTTAGTCTTTCTGATTTCTTGAGATTAATGTCTACATCATTTATTTTGGGTTTTATTTTCTCTTTAATAATAAAGCATGTATGGTTAAATTTTCAGAGTGAAATTTTAGAAGTGTCCCAAGAATTTTAGTGTGAAATCATTTTATTGCTTTCTGCATAATTGATCATTTCAATCTTATATCTTCTTTTTTCTAGAGGTTATAAATATTTCTTAATTTCAAGTTGCTATCTAGTGCTTCTAAGCACCATCCATTCTCGATTCCTCTTGTTGTGGTTGGCCATAAAGCAGTTATTTTGGACCTTGGAATGACAGCCTACTACACGGGCACTCAATTTATGCTTAGAAAGACTTGTATTTGGTCTAATGCTCAACTGTTACTGTCTTGAAATTCTTAACTTTGAACAAGGGACCCTGAGATTTCAGTTGAGGGGCTTAATACCTCAATTTGAATTAGAACTATACCTATCTTGTTGAATTCCTCTTTTTGTTCTCTGAACTAAGTGATTCTTATTCCATCTTTGGAGAGGAGTGTAGTGTCAGCACCCAGCCCCGTTCCATTAGGTTGTCTTATTGCATGCAAACATCTATGCATTCCATAATCCCAGTATATAACACTAATTGACAATTAACTGGTGTAGGATATCAATGAAACATTCTAAAATTCTTTTGCTTCCTTGTTTTTTGTTAAAACACGCAAATATTCAAACATATTTCAGTTGCTCTATAATTATTAATATTAGTTAAGTTGTTTCTAAAATCTTATAATTTCCTTATGCAAATTAATGTTTCATAAATGTTTTTGAGTCTCTTGCGTAACCTGGTTGACCTACCATTTGATTTTTAAGGTTTGCTAACTATCAATCATGTAACAAACATGTAGTTATAAGTGCTTGGGTGCAATTTAATATTTTGATTATATCAATTTACTATATATTAACTTGCCTAATTAATCACTTTGGTTTAAAAGTCACTTTTATCAGAAACCTCTGGCTGGTCCCACAGAACCATTTATATTAAAGGAAATGTAATGCTGGAATATATCATGAATATAAATTAAGTATGAAGATAAATTACTGCATATCTCTTCATATTTGTTTGTTCTCTCTGAAAAGTGTTTGCTCTTTGCAACAAATTTACAAGGCAAAAAAGCCTAAAAATAATTAGAAATGTACTCTGAGTGTCCACTATTTAGGCTATCTGCAAACCGCTAAAATAAGGAAAGAAATATGTTGCAATGAGATCTCAAAATTGTAAGCCACATAGTAACTAATCTTTGAATTACTTGGGAATATGAAGTATAATTATCAAGTAATTTGAGGAACATGTAATTCTCTTGTAATTATAGAGCTATTACAGATGCCCTACAAAATAGGACGCTAGTACAGCCTTACCAATCTAGAATCATTGCCTTATTTTAAGATTCACTGACTGCGATATTCATGAATGAAACATCTGACTTCTAAGTGAAAAGCTCCAGATGCATTATGTACAATAGCCATTCTTTCAATCAAAAGTACGGTTTATTCTCATCATATGTAAAAAGAGATCCCTCCCACCATTGACTATAAAATCATTCTGAATTGCTATCCCCCATCTGTAATTATTATATGAAAAAAGACATAAATATACAAAAATGGTTTACAATCTTTTATTTAGTCTTACCTTTCTCAAACAAACTCTGCTTTGTGTGCACTCTTACAATTCTCTCTTATCAAAGAATATTTGGAACTGAGTGTTCCAGCATATCTTGGCAGAAATCTGCAAATAAATGAATATATTTTCAGTAAGTGCTTTCAGTAGAAATGATAATGATGTAACAAGAAGAGTGTAAATTATAGCACTTTGAAATTTTTAAAAATGTAGATGAAAGGTTTCTGTCATATTTATTTTTGTGTGTGTTCTACCTTTTCTCTGAGAATATAGCTTGTTGTAGTCCCTCGTGTTATGTGACGGACACAGCTCTAATTCTTCATTTCACGTGGCCCTGTGGCTCATACTTCATTTCTATGTCTGGGCATTAAAACTAAAAGATTTTGGTTGCTGATACTGGAAGCCACCAGAACCACTCATGTTCTCATTGCTGTGATTCTCAATTCTCTCTTCTTTGGCCAATAAGGATTTTACTTATTTTTCTATGAGCTTAGCTAGATATTTCAAAGGTGATCAGGTCATTGAATCTACCACATTGCTGGAAATAGAAGCCTCTGTATTGATCCTCTACATTTAAATGGTATACAAAAACAAGTACATGGATTATGGTTTAAAAAAATCCTCAACCCCCATTGATTCTTGATCAATAATCACTGCTTAACCGGATTCTTTTAAAACTTTGCTCAGATCTTCATTATTTGACCATAACATAGGGCATCTGATAAAAATGTATTTTTTGTTTCTTTCCAACAATCAAATTTTATTTCAGAACCTCCACTAGAATCTTTTTCCATCATTAATGTATGTTTTTATATTTTATTGAAATATATTTGAAATATAACATTGTGTAAATTTAAGGTGTACAACATGTTGATTTGATACATTTATATATTGTAACATGATTGCCATTGTAGCCATAGTTAGATAATGATAGTTAATCTCTAGCACAACACTTCATTTCCATTTCTTTTTTGTGGTGGTAATAATTAAAATCTAGTCTCTTAGCAAGTTTGATGATTATAACACAATGTTGTTGTCTATATTCACTGTATTGTGTATCAGATCTCCAGGACTTATGTCTACTGGTTGTAAGTTTGTACCCTTAAACAACATTTCTGCTAGAGTTTTGAAGAACTGGTTCCAAAAATAAATAACGAAGAGCTATTATTTACCTTGAAGAGTTGAAGAACAATTAGTGAATGGTACTTTCAATAGTCCTTGCTTAAATTGTAGTGCCCTAAAGAGTTGATTTGTACTCTACATTCATTTAAGTAACAGCAAGTTCTTTGAGTTGTTTTATAGCATTTCTCAATGAACGCTCTCTTATTTTAATTATTATTGTCGTTATTTTTTGAATTTCAGTTCATATGATGTAAGATCAGTGAAGTAAACTGCAACACCTGACATTTTTCAAGTTAAAAAATAATCATAAATATGGAATTTTTGAAACAGATACAACAATAACAAAGATATGTTATTTGTCCCTGTAGTTCCACAAGATTAAAGAAAGTGAGGACTAATGAATTGTTCAGTAACATGGATCAGTGGCAATGCTAGATATTGTACATGCCCTTCTAACTCCCGTTCATTTTTCTTTCTACCATATCAAGCTGCTTCAAATCTTTAGTTTTACTTAAAGTTAGATTTTATTTATTTTATTTAAAGGTAAGTTTTAGATTATTTTTGCCCATTGATAAGAAAAACAGAAGACTTAGAAGTAGAGGGATTGAAACATTCTGGGATGATATTTTAGCCAGCCCCAAATGAATTAGCATCCTGACCATGTTCTATCCTTTTTGATTTTGCCAAATATTTAGAATTTATTAAAATTAAGTTTACATTGGAAAGTGTCAGAATTTAGTTACCTTTTCCCTTTTAGGATGACTAAGACTTTACACATCCAATATGCAAAGTCGGATCAGATATCATTCAAATTAGTTATTTGTAGGAAAATGATACACTAAGGATATAAGAATAATGGAAAGGAAAATACTTAAGTCTTGAAATGGCAGGATATTAGGTGTTTGACTCGCATTACTTTGTACTATGATTTCCTTTCAATTACACTAAAATATAAAGTGGCAAATTATATTTAACATAATTTATAGTATTTGAAAATAATTGTTTAAAATTTATGTACAGATTATTTATATTTCATTTAATTTTTTCCAGAGTCTGTACATTTTCATTTAAAGTTGATAGAACATTAATTGTCATATTCAAATTAACATCCTAATGAATTGGGGGGTGTGTTACAGTGAAAATAAAGATGCCTGGATTCTAGCTCTCATTCTGAAAGCATGCATGTGAATTTTGAGAAGCTATTTAACCTACTCTTTCTCTCAGTTCTGCAAAACAACTCCCATGCCCGCACCAAAACATTTGAAAAATGACAAAATTGTACTAAATGACCTTTAAGGTCCCAGGTCTAATGTGCTATGATTTTAATGCATGTGCATGTAATATATTTCTACACAGCTAAGGTGCATTGGTATTCAGTGTGCTACAAGATTCCCACTTCTTATTTATAAGACGTAGATTCAGGGTAATGTACTGTGGCAGGAAATACATAATAAATACATAAATGAATAATGCAGAGTCCTCGATCCTTAACCCTTGCCAACATCTCTCATTAATTGAATGGCTAATTTTGAAGTAAGCAACAAATACTGTATCTGGTTCATATAATTTAACTTTTAAATGAAGAGGCTCCTACTGAGAACTTAAAATATAACAATTGATTATGTGAAACAAATCATTATGCCCACAACCTTCAAATCTTATTCTTTTTTTATCCTGATATGTTTATTTAGGGGAAATTCTAGACCATATTTGTGTCCCTTCCCAACCCAGAGCTTTACTACATATTCCCAGTGACTACACAAACCATAAACAGAACAAAAGGGAGTTCCTATTAGTGAAGCACATAAATGTCCTCCCAAAGTTCAGTAAGAAAGTAAACAAAACAAATTTGTATAAAGAATATAGTCTCAGAGGTTAATAGTTAAGAAACATGTCCTTTTCTTTGATGTACAAGAAAGTGAAAAATATGGACAAATGCCTTAATACTGGCTATTTACAGATTTGGTGATTTACTTTCTCAGTTTAGGCAGACTATGAAATTTAAATTCTCAGCTGAGCCTCATGAGTTATGGCTTCACACTTTATTTCTCCCTTTATTTCATGCACAAAAATAAAATCTATAAAGCAAAGCCTCATTATTTCATAGAGAAAGTATTCACTGTGTATGCCATGGTGATACCACTCTTAGCATCTCTGGTTAAATGTGTTAAATGCACGTTCATCAGAGAACAGAGCGTGACTGTTTACTTTGATCTCCCCACTGAAATATTCATCCAGAAAAAAAATTGAAACAGTTTCCCTGAAAAGAATTTGTTCCCACTTTAAAACTGTTGTATTTTTTTGCTGAATTGTAAGAATTTTATGTATAAACTAAATAAAATTCCTTTATTAGATAAATATTTTATCAATTTTTTTCATAGTTTGCTGTTTGTCTATTCATTTTCTCACTGTTGTCTTTTCTATAATAAACTTTTTATCTTGGAACAGTTTTAGACTTATAGAAAAATTGCAAAGATAGAATAGAGAGTTCAAATATACACTGCATCCAATTTCCCCTATTATTAACACCCTATATAAGCATGGTATATTTGTTAGAATACATGAACCAATATTGATACATTATTATTAACTAAAATCCATACTTGATTCAGATTTCCTTAGTTTTTATCTAGTATCTTTTTTCTGTTTAAGGATCCCCTCAAGGATACCACACTGCACTGAGCTACCATGTCTCAAAGCTAGTTCCTCCTGCCTGTGACGGTTCCTCAGACTTTTCTTGTTTTTGTTGACATTCATAGTTTTGAGGAGTCTCGTCAGGGATTTTGTGGAACACACTTCAGTTGGGATTTGTCTAATGATTTTCTCATGATTTACCTTGTTATGGAATTTTGGAAGGAAGACCACAGTGAAAAAGCGCCATTCTCAATCCCTCATTTCCAGAGTACGTGCTAGCAATATGATTTATCATTGCTGCTATTGACCTTGATCACTTGGCTGAGGCGGTATTTGTTAGGTTTCTCCACTGTAAAGTTACTCGTTTCCCCTCCTGCCATTTGGAAGGAAGTCACTATGTGCAGCTCACACTTATGGAGCAGACACTAATGATGGTACATTATCTATACAAATTATTTGGAGTTCTCCTCCACTGAAGATTTGTTTCTGTTCCTCCCATTTATCTTATTGCAGTAAATACATATAAATGTTACCATTTTAACCCTTTTTAACTGGACACTTCAGTGGCATCAAGTACATTCGCATTGCTATGCAACCATCATCACCATTCTTCTCCAAAACTTTTTCATCTTCCCAACCTAACCTGTATACTCATTAAAAACTGACTCTCACTTCTTTCCCCCCAGCCCCTGGCAACCACCATTCTGCTTTCTCTCTCTATGAATTTGACTACTCCAATGACCTCATACAAATGGGATCATACAATATTTGTCCTTTTGTGACTAGCTTATTTCACTTAGTATAATATCTTCAAGTTTAATCCACACTGTAGCATGTGTCAGAATTTCCTTCCTTTTAAGACTGTGTAATATTTCATTGAATGTATATGCCACATTTTGCTTATCCATTCACCTGTCAATGACAGGTTGCTTCCATCTTTTGGTCATTGTGAATAATGCTGCTATATACATGGGTGCGCAAATATCTGTGTGAATCCCTTCTTTTGATTCTTTTATGTATATACCCACAAATAGCTGGAGAAGCTGGAATAGCTGTTAATGCTATGTTAATTCTTTTTGAGAAACCGCCATACCATTTTCCATAGTGGCTGCCCAATTTTATGTTTCCACCAACAGTACACAAAGGTTCCAATTTGGCCACATTCTCAGCAATATTGGCTTTCTTTTTTAAATAATAGCTCTCCTAAAGGATGTGAATTGGTATCCCATTGTGGTTTTGATTTGTATTTCACTCATTTCCCTAATGATTAGTTGTGTTGAGTATCCTTTCATGTTCTTATTGGCCCTCTGTATATTTTCTTTGGAGAAATGTCTTTTTAAGTCCTTAGCCATTTCTTAATTGAGTTTTTTTGTTTTTTGTTATTCTTCTCATTGAGTTGTGGGAGTTCTTTATATATGCTAGATATTAATCCCTTATCATATATATGATTTGAAAATATTTTCTTCCATTTGGTGGGTTGACTTTTCACCTGTGGATACTTTCCTTTGATGCACAAAATTTTTAAAATTTTGATGAAGTCAGTTTATCTATTTTTTTCTTTTGTTGTCTGTGCTTTTGATGTGATAGCCAAGAAATCATTGCCAAATCCAATGTTGTAACACATTGCACCTATATTATTTTCTAAGAGTTTTATAGTTTTAACTCTTACATTTATGACTTTGATCTGTTTTGAGGTAATTTTTGTATATGGTATAAGATAAAGATCTAATTTTATTCTTTTGCATGTGGATATCTAGTTTTCCCTATACTATTTATTGAAAAGACCGTCTTTTCCCCATTAAATAGGCTTGACACCCTTTTCAAAAATCATTTGGCCATATATGTGAGAGTTTATCTCTGGCTTCTCTATTCCATTTGTCTATATGTCTGTTTTTATGCCAGTGCCACACTGTTTTGGTTACTATAGCTTTGTAGTAAGTTTGAAATCAGGAAGTTTGAGACCTCTAACTTTGTTGTTTTTTAAGTTTGTTTTAGCTTGTGGGACTCCTTGAGATTCCACATGAATTTTAGGATGGATTTTTCTATTTCTATAAAAAATGTTGGTATTTTGATAGGTATTGCATTGAATCTGTATATCACTTTGGGTAGCATTGACATCTTATTAACAATATTAAGCATTCCAATCCATAAACACTAAATGTCTTTCCATTTATTTGTGTTTTCTTTCGACAATGTTTTGTAGTTTTCTATGTGCAAATCTTTTGCCTTCTTGGTTGTTTATTCCTAAGTATTTTAATTTTTTTGATGCTACTGTAAAGGAGATTGTTTTCTTACTTTCCTTTTCAGGAATGTTTGTTGTTAGTGCAAAAACATGCAACTGTTTTTTTTTTTTTTTTGATGATGAATTTATATCCTGCAACTTTGCTGAATTTATTATTCATTCTAACAATGGAATCTTTAGTGTTTTCTACATATAAGATTATGTCATTTGTGAACAGATATAATTTTTCTTCTTCTTTTCCAATTAAAATGGCCAGGTTCTATTTTTTTATTTTACAAAAGAAAAATTGAAGTTCAAAAGAGGTAAGTGACTTGGCTGAAGTCACCCACTAACAAGTGCCAGAGTTTCAGCTGGCCCTAGACATGGAGCATTGTGCACTACACTGCACTGTTCCCTCCATCCTCTGGTCATTTCTGTATGACGACTGAAACAAGAAAACAGAGTGGCCTTGTTTGACCTCAGCTGGACATGTGCACTTCTGGTGACTCAAAACTTTCCAAGATCTCCAAGAATTACCCCAAAAGCACCATGAAGATTGATTTTGAAGTGACAAATAAACTTGGAAAGTAGATGAATTCACAAATCTTCAAATAATTAGACTGTACTCTACATGCATCTGTTTTGAAAAAAGAGGTTGTTTAATTTTTAAAATTCCACTTGGCCATTAGCACCACACTAATACCCTCATTTTTTAAAACAGATATTCACTGAATTCTTATATAAATCAGGCTGTTCTCTAGGTTTTAGATATATAGAGATGAAGAAGTTACGGCTTCTGATTTCTGACAGCTAATGATTTAATATGAGAGAAAGGTATATAAAGAATAACCACACAATGCCATGAGTACATGCTTCAGTTAGAATGATTTCGGTTAAAAAAACTTAAACTCAACTCAAGTGGATTTGAACAATAAAGGAATTTATCGCTTTATATCAGTGAAAATTTCCTGACAGAGCTTAATCTTAAAGCTTGACTTGCTCATATATCTGCTTCCATTTCTTGTTAGTTGCTTACTTCTACCTTCTGTTGTGTCTCAGCTCAAATCTCAGGATAGTTTCCTTTTGGTACCAAAGTTTCTAGGGCAACTGAAGTCTCATATCTGCACACCTGACTGTGCAAAAGCAAGAATAAGAAAGCTTTCTTCCCTCATCCTTTGAACTAAAAGTCTTTAGCTGCAATTTGATGACTCCATCACAGCAATTACTGTTACCAGAGTATTGAGATTGCTCCAAATGAATTATGCAAATAAGGACTCATCCCAAGAGATAAAGATGGGGTTATTTACATCCAACACAATAGTATAACATATTGTGTGAGGATGGAGTCATGCTAAGCACAATCACCAAGTGCACACTAGTAATATATTATAGAAATGGGTATAAAATAATTTGGGAAGACAGAGGAGTACAAATAATTGTGCTTTCAAAAACTTACATTTTTCATACAAAAATTTTGCACTGACAGTAAGGATGTCACCTACAAGGTTAAACCTACCAAATGGAAGAGAAGAAAGACATTGTATATGGGAAGAAACTTTGTGATGGTCACTGCCAAATTTGTATTGTTATAATACGATACGGAAATAAAATAGCAGAAATCTTCATACCTTATCCAGGCAGCTGTCTATAAAGGCACCAGAAACTTCACATTAAGTATTTTGTTCTATTCTGGCTTTGATTTGTTTCTTATTAAGTTCAGATATAATATTAAGGATCATGCCCTGTATCTCAGTGAAATGCAATGTGCATGTTAGGATAATCTGTAAGATAGAGTAGGAGAATATACCTAAAATATTGTCAAGTCTAGCTCATTTAGCCATTCATCTTGTTGCTTGGATGAACTAGAGATATATTAGAAGGTGATGAAAACTAATATACTTGAAGGAGTTGTTGTAAAAATTTAAACAGAAAGAATAGGGACAATATAAGGGTATAATTATGAAATATAACCAGATTCCAGTAGACTATTTCCGGACAGTGAGAACATTACAGACTATAATAAGCCTAATAGAACTTTTTATTTCATTCTTTCCAGTTCATTTTCTTTATTGAGTTCACAATCACACAGGCAACTACTTTTTTTTTATTAACTAACGGATACATTTGGCATTCTATACTACTATAATCCACCCCAAGATTCAAAGATAGACTGTTGTTTTAAGACCAGCAAATTTTAACTGTTTAGCAATCCATAGCGGCAGTTTTAAGACCAAAGTAACAGGAATAGTAGAGGATATTCATTTACTATTACATATAATGTAACAGTATCTTGACTTTTCTCAGAAAAACTTTAAAATATTAAGAGACCAACAGGAAATCTTTAAACATAAAATTTTCAGAACAACTTTCTTGAGATCAATACTTCAGTTTCAAAATCACAATCAAAGTGGAATGTTTGTTGGAATTTTCTACTTTTGAGTTTTTCAAGTATTTTATTAGGAAAATTTTCAAACATAAAGTTTGAAAGTATTGTACACTGAACACTAATATAAGCATCACCTAGAGTCAAGCATTAACATTTTACTAGACTTACTTTGTACAACGTATCTATCCACTTATCCATCTCTATTTCCATATGTTATTCTATTTTTCTTTTTTGAGATATTTCAAAGTCACAGACATCCATACAGGTTACCCTGCAAATTTCAACATACATATCATTAACCAGATTTTACTATTTGTTTAAAATTATTTCTAGGTAAAAGCTATATACAGTGAAATGCATAAACGTAAGTGTACCATTTGATAAGTTTTGATAAATGAATACACCTGTGCAAACCAAACCCCTATCAAGGTATAGAACATTACCATTAACCCAGAACATCCTCTCATGCTCTTTCCTTAAAATCAGCAAGGAATAAAGGTACATGGGACAAAGTTCAAGAGAAACCAGGTGCAAGCTTGCAGGTATCTCTTCCAGTGGAGTCATATAGATGTGTAGTGATTTGTGACAATACGTGTGAAGCGTTGCCAGTCAGGCAAGCTCACTCAAGCTTGGTGTCCGGGGATTTCACTGGGGATCAGTAATGTAGGCATGAAGCACCTGCATGACTGATCTCAGCTATTTAGACTACAGACCCCCAGGGCAAAGACATGCATTCAGCATATATCACCTTGTAAGAATAAACTTCTTAATCAAATTTGTGCCACACGGCCCAAGGTGTCAGGCATGCAAAATCACTCTTCTCAGGCAGAATTTTCCAAGGGCTGGGAGCTTCCAGGAACCAGCCAAAGGCCAGCCCTAAAGACAAACATTTGTAAGAAATGTGCAGGGTTTGAGCAACCCAGGCCTGTAAAGTAATCCTTTCTCATACATTTTTCCACTGGATTGCTTTGGTGTTTTTGTCAAAAATGAAATGACCAGTATAAGTATGGATCTATTTCTGGACATCATATTCTGTTCTGTTGCTCTATTTGTCATGCTTTATGACAGTACCACACTATTTTGACTCCTGTAGCTTTTGTAGTATGCCTTATTGTAAGTCATTTAACTGTATTTTTCTTTTTCAAGATTTCTTTGATTATAAGGGTTTGCATTTCTAAATAAATTTGAAAATCACTTGTAAATTTTTCCATGTAGTCATTTTTTATGATTTCTGCTGTGATTTCCCAACTGTTCATTCATTCCAAATATGTTTTCTTTTATATCATTCAGCATACTTCTTCTAAAATTTGTATGCTAATTTCAACATCTGGGTTATGTTGGTGTCAGTCTCTGTTGATTATCTTTTCTCTTGAGAATGGAAAACATATTCTTTTTTCTTCATATTTTGAAATAATTTAGGATGCACACTGGAGATTGTTAATGTAATGTTTTAGAGATTATGGATTTTCTAATGTTCTTCTGAAGTTGTTTCTGTTCCATTTAGTCTGAAATTTACTGGGTTGAAATCACACTGCAAAATCTGCCTTTGAATGGCAGCTCAAGTCTTGGTTAGGTTATTTTATCCTAAGATGAAATGCTTGGAGTCTATCCCACAAAGTCATTATTCTAGAAACCTGGACATAGTTTATAACCTCAATTTGGAGGTGTTCTCCCTTTCTTACTTTTTCTTGTACAGTATGTGCCCTCACTTAGTAACAGCTGTGGCTGTCTTAAACTCTTCCCTCTGGTCTAGCTTTTAAATCAGGAACATTATGCGTTTTCTACTGGGTTTTCAGCCACCATGCATGGCGTAGTCTTATACTGCCTTCAATCTAATAGCCAGAGTAAATGAGAAACTCTATCAGCATCATTTCATTCTTCCTAGTGTAGACTACCCCCTGGCCAATCTTCCCATTTTGGGTCATTTACAGTGCTTTTGGGTAGTCTTTCTTTTCTTTTTAACATTTTATCCAGAGTTATATTTATTGTCTACAGAAGATCATTCAGATAGGAGCTAACTTGGCCATTGCCAGAAACAGAACTTCCTTTGGAATTTAGAATCACAGATGGTGAATAATCTGTTTAGAATGCTAAAAATTGTAGCAACAATCTCCATAGATGTCTTGGAAGTAACATTGCATAGTCTGTATTACTGAGGTCTGAATCATATTCCAGTAAATCTTGTTCTTAAAAAAGATAGTTTAATAGTTTTTCATGCATTTGATGCCCAATCTCACTCAAAACTCTACTAAAATAAAAATAAATGATTAAATTGCATAATCACGCACAAATACAAAGAGAAAGGGGAAACAGCAGAAAACAGTTTGCAACACAATTTTGAAAAATAGAAAGTTGAAGGTTTAAAGGTAACTGAAAAAAAAGAAGCCTACATATTGAGACACTAATGAACCAAAAAAATGAACTGAGGTAGCTTAAAACTTTCAGACATTGCAGACCCCAAGTAACTCTATGAGTATGAGACAATGGTGGAGCTGAAATGGAGAGGTTACTTAAAACCATTTATAAGATTAAATTTGACTGTTCTCTATCCTCTCCCTTACCCATTCAGCTAACTGGATACTTCTAATCCTCAAGAAAGAGAAAAGCAGCTTAATTTCTGGGGAAAAAATTTGTACCAAATAATTTTTAAACACTAGGATATTAGACACAATGTACATAAAGAAGAGGAGTCCTAAAAACGAAAAAGTTAGATTGAGCAAAAGCCTACAGATTCAAAGGAGAGAAATTTAGTTTTCTTACCATGCTTAGCTCTCAGAAAGCTAGAATGCAGGTGAGCTAACATTCAGGATCAGATTACCAAATCAGACTCATACAAATCAAAGATTTTACCAATATCAAAATTTGCTAAATAATTTAAATTATAAAAGCAGTTAAAAAGCTCAGACAAGGCAGTGAGATGTCTGGGATATCAAGAGTAGCACCCTAAGTTCTTCTCCTTTGGTCTATGACACACAGGTTCAGAACAGAAAACACCGCCGTGTGAGATTCACAGGCTCACTCACAGAGGGAACATGAAAATTAACACAAATCTCCATATTTTGTCCCAGATATGTAATCCATGGGACATCCTCCAGAGAGCAATGCTTCATTGTTCCTTGGTTATTATTTACTATAGGTTATCTTGAGCTAGGGGCATTCTGTTAAGGACATTTCATAGTTAAAATCGCCTACTCCTAGCAAATATAATTAGTCTGTTTACTCAGAGTTCAGATTGACATGGAGAATAGACCAGGTCACTTGCCTTTCTTTCTTCCCTCCAGGCCTTCAGTAAACTAAGTCAATAGATTGCAGGCCTGCTGCTTTTATAGGGTTTTCTCAATGACTTGGCCAGTCACATCCTCCACAGGGGAGACACAAGTTCAAAAGCCCAACCTATGCCCATAAGCTTCTAACCATTTTCAAAGAGGTTTATCTTAAATATGAATGGAGGTTTCCAGATCATCAGACATTTGAGACAGCCTCTAACATAAGACACCAAACGCAAACAATCAAAAAGAAAATCTGAACTGAATGTAAACAGAGGCAATCAAGGGGTCAGAAAAAAAAGGCTTAGAAAAATATCAGAGATAAATGGAAATATTTAAACTGAGAAATGACGCTGGGGTGTAATAAAAAATAAATGTTCATAAAAATAAGAAATAGTTCTTAAAAATAAAAGCATTATTACTGAAATTTTTAAAAAATCAATAGAAGAATTAGAAGATACAGTTTAGGAAATTGTTCAAAAGGCAGAACAAAAAGGAAAAATACTAGAAAATATCACATAAAATCTACTGATCCAATTCAATAGGATACCCAGAAATTAAGAACATAGGAAAAAGAGGGATGGCAATAATTAAGTAAACAACACAAGAATTTTTCGCCAAACCATAAATAAATCACCCAGACAGCCAAGAGAATGAATGAAAAGAATCCTTCATCATAATTCCTTAAACATTTTCTTAAATGTTTAGAATACTAGGATTAATGAATAGATATTAAAAGCTCCCCAGAGGGTATAGATTGACAAATATAAAGGACTGGTGTCATAAATCAGGAGATTAATATGTCATAGGGTAGAATAATAGCATTCTCAGATACTCAAGTACAATAAACTAAGTTTACATTAAGAAACTACATAACTAGAGTATATAATCCATGTAAAGGAAGGCATCAACTAAAACAGTTAAAAAATATGAAATCCAGAAATTTGCATCCAATCAGGATGGAGATAAAGGAATTTCAAGGACGATGATGAGGGAAGTCCTTGGATGAAAAACAGTAGTAAGCCTAGAAACTCCAGGGCAAACTGGAGTTAGATGATGAAAGTTTTCAAGGTTGGGGTGGGGCTGTGGAGAATATCTGAGGAAATAACCCTATGAAAAGCAATTAGGTAAAAGACACTGATAAATAGGCGGAAAAATAAGAAAGCAAAAAGAAAAGCGTCAAATAACTTCAGAAGAAACGTCACATTTTAAAGAAATGAAATGAAAACATAGTATACTATGTGACTATTGTTTGAATCAGTATTTACATAGTCACAAAATTTATTAAAATATCCATTTTGCTCACAATATTGACTAAGCCAAATTGGAAAATATAATTAGACAATAGTGATATTGGACGTTGCAAGGCGTGTGTGTGTGTGTGTGTGTGTGTGTGTGTGTGGTGTATTTGTGTGTGTGATGTGTTCCCTGATCTCTTTCTATACCCCTCTTAACTCATATACAAGTTTGAGTTAGTTGTTCCTTCAAGTACATATGATTTTCTTCACCACAGTTCCTTTATCAGCAGTTGTTACACCATATTGTAGTTACATATTTATATGTCTATCTCCCTCAGGAATTTGTAAGCCCTTTGAAGGGCAGACCTTATTAATTATCTTTGTATCTTCCACATGTACCAGATTATCTTTGGACAATGGACCTGGATCAATATCCAAAGAATATGTGGATGAATGAACATATTACTGCTTTCTGATTACGTTTACCTCTAACTTCGAAACAAAAATGAAATTACATTCTGCAGCTTAAAATATTACCTGTAATGAAATACTTGCAATTAACGTTCACTTCGGAATGGTGTAGTGAATTTGCACATTCTTAAAGGTAATAAAGATGTGGACAATTAAAAAATGCTGACTAAAACTGACCTTGAAATTATAAAAAGAAAATTAAAATGTTTAATATTTTCTTTTAAAAAGATTCTAATACTGTCTTCCCTCTTTCCTCCCCAAAAGAAAGATAGATAGATGATAGATACATAGATAGATAGATACATAGGTAAAGAGAAAGAAACAAACAAACAATAAAGCAAATTTGGGAAAGTTTGAAAGCACATTGCTTCTCCCTTTTGATCCATAGCTCCATCTATTGAAACATATCCACATTCTGATCTCACTTTCTCATTTTTCCTGAGAAAATGAATTGATATAGTGGAGACAGTCAATGAGCTGTTCAGGAAGACATATTATTAATTTTCTTAAATGAAACTGCTAAAGCTAATAAGATCAATCATTTTATATAAAGTAACTTTATTCTTTCTCCTAGTCATTAAAGTTATATCAAGAAAGAAAAATGAAATAGGCTAAATTAATAGAACAAACACTGTTTAGAAGAGAATCCTATAAAATGAGTTTTATCTGATTTACATATAGGATATTGTCACAAATTGGGTTCTCCAGAAGCAGATGCCGAGGTGGACAGTGATGTGGAAAAATTTTTCATTAGATTCAAATCTGGTGAAAAGAAGGATATAAAATCAATCAAAAGCAAAATGAAGAAAATAATTTAAATTTGCATTATGATAAAAATTAAATTTGATCCATTTCATTCATTCCATGCTATGTTCTTTTTGAAAGCTCATAGTTTTAAAATGAAATATGAAAGTATTTTTGTGAAAACATAGTTTATCTTAGTGTTAAATTTAACCAAGTAATTTAAAATAAATAAATAACAAATAAATATTTATTATTATAGAATGCAATATTTATAGCTCACACTGCTCATTAACAATTTTAGTCATTATAATTAATAACACAATTTGGTTGAGAGGATTAATAAGACATAAATCTATGTAATAGGCATTTTTTAATATATGTATCAAAAAGTAAAGAGAGTTTTACTTCATACATGAACCTAATAAATGTCCTTGAGTTTAACAGATGTATACAATTAGAACAACAGCAATAAAAACCCTATCAAGAACATCATAATTTGTTCTGATAACATAATTAAAGTTTTTAGAGTAGAAATAGGAGCTCAAACTTTTCAATTATGCTCACAGATAATTTACTTCCTACATTGTGTCAGTGTTTTTGCTTTAGGACCTGAGGGCTGTGACTAACTCTTGTTAACACATAAGAAGCGGCACACAAGAGACACCTTTAAACTCATCTTTGCATAACTTATATTTTAGTTGGCTTCATTCCTTACATTTTGTTTTCCTCTTCCTGAAATCATGTCTTCCTTTGCTCCTGGGTTATTTCCAACTGCGTTCTGCAGCTGTTGGTTCAATTCATGATAAACAATTGATTACACAGATCATAGAACAAGTTAATCAGTCTGGGCCTTTGGTAATGAAAAATGAAGCTCAAGCAAGTTAATATATCAGTCTTAAGTAGAGAAGATATCTAAAACTAATTAAACACTGGTCCCAGTGACAGTGATTTAAGCTCTACTCCTGAAACCTTTATACTCCCCAGAACCACAGTTTTCATAATGGCAATGTCAAATTGCAATTTCATCTTTTGAATCAGTATAATTGAGCACTATGAGACAAACACTACCTTACTAAAGCAACCTTGAAATCAAAGTTTATAACAAGTACAGAATATCATATATGGACTCACGTTATCTGACCCAATATTTCTCCTTGCCCTCTGTACCTAATTACTAATGAGTAATTTCCCTTGGGATGATGAGTTCTAGAAAATACTCAAGCCAGTTGTAGGGAATGTTTGGTACCTGTTCTCTCAGTTATTATTAGGAGAAAAACAAAACTTTGATAGAAGCCCAAAGTAGATTTAGACATCTTTAATGTATAACTTCCAGGAAAGCTGGGGAAGTGAATATTTAACTTTACCTATAGTGGAGGCAGAGAAGGAAAAAAGAGCTTGGAAATTTGCATTGAGTTAACTAGATATTAGCGTCGGCTACAGGCAGAATTATTTCTATAATAAATTATTTGTTTTAAGACACCTAAACCTAACTCAATGACTATATAGAGATACTAGGAATCCAAGGTTAAAAATTCAACTCAAACTAAACCTTGAAGCCAAGTCATGGAAAGTCTTTCAGTATATTATCTCTGCTCTGGTTTGATTTATTTTCTTTCTTCTTCATATGTTTTATATCCTTCTACTCTTCTTCCTACAGGGCAGGGCAGGCCAGATACTGGTCACTTTATAGTTACATGGAGATAGTGAATATCTCGGTACAAATTTTAAATTCTGAAGACATAGAATCTGCTAAGCCCACTTATGAGTCAAAATGTTTAAATCCAATCAGCTGTGGCTAGGGTCAAGAAGATATGCTAACATGGTGGTCAGGGCTACAAACCTGTTGGATTGGGGGTTATTTTCCTGTGTTTGGGTTTACTAGTAATAATTTTCCATACGCCTCTCCTCTAAGTTCAGAATCAATTGAGAAATCAAACAGTGAGTCAAAGAGAAGGATATCAGTGGCCAGCCTGGTGGTGTAGTGGTTAAGTGTGCACATTCCACTTCGGCAGCCCAGGGTTCGGTAGTTCAGATCCCAGGTGTGGATATGACACTGCTTGGCAAGCCATGCTGTGGCAGGCATCCCACATATAAAGTAGAGGAAGATGGGCACGGATGTTAGCTCTGGGCCAGTCTTCCTCAGAAAAAAAATAAAGAAAAAGAGAAGGATATCAAAGTATTAGTATTAATACCAACAAATTAATATGAATAAAGACTGGATTGGAAATTTTGACTTAGATATAGGCCATAGTATTCTTATAATCTCATAAATTATTAAATTATTGAACTTTGGACAATCCAAGCAAAGGAGATTTTGCATCTATAGACAAGACATACTCTACTTAGAATCATTATCTCCCGTGCTTCGAGTTCCAATACTCAGAACAAATAGAAAAACGGGCTTCCAGATTTACCTCTAGAAGGGATCAAAATGTGAAGTACAAATCTTACAGAAGAAATAACAGCTGAACCACCAGTTTTTCAGGTGGAAAGATAGGAGACAGAAAAAGAGCAAGAGGGGAAAGAAAAGAAAGAGAGGGTGAGATTTTCTGAATCTTAATTGGATAAGTAATTCTTCTTTCCTGGGAGTGGAGTAAGAAAATGTAAAGAATTGTAAGGCATATTCTTTCCAGAACAAATGCTGGGCCAGACAATACTGACTAACTTTACAAGAAAAAAAAAAAGTTTTCCCTATAACCAAAGAAGATAAAATCAGGTAAGACCAAGTTTAGACTGGCTAAAGCCCATGAAGTTGATTGTCAAGAGTCTGTGAGTGGTACAACGAACAGATATGCAGAAAGTAACTGGTCAGCTTCAACAGTGTTGGCCAAGGGAGAAGCGCGTCCTCTGGAAACTCATAGGGTACCAGTCAACGCATTTGGCACATTTTTTCACTCGTGACAAGCTCAGAGATCATTTTTCTATTGAAGTAAAAGTTCTATAGCCCTATGAGTGACAAATTAAAAACAATAACATTTTTGGAAGACGATTAAAGTAATACGTGTTTGAAGTTAGGAAGTTGTGGTAACAATAAAACCAGAAATGAAAGAGTAGCTTTAAGAGACAGAAAGAAGAAATTTTAAGACAAACAAAATTAATATAGTTTTAAAACAAAAGCTAAATTAATCTTTCAGATTTGGAACAAAAAAATTTCAAGTTCACGTACAAAATCCTCCATAGAATATCTTCAAAATAACATTCCCCACTATTAATCATTTTTAGTTTGCTTCTTTCCCAAGGAGTTTGTCATGTAATTAAATTATCAAATTTCTCAGGACTTTCAGGTTTCTAGGAGTTGTACTTCATATATTAAAACTGGAAATTTGAACTTTAGGAGAGTGGAGATAATTTAAAAATAGAAGGAAGGAGGAGAAGAGGTTTTTTCTTGGAAATCATTTGGACATGAATGAATGAATAATTATTAGAACAAGAACTAGGATCAATCATGTCACATTCATCTAGTGACTGTCAATCTGCATTAAGAATGTCTCCAATATAGTTTGTTATCTGAATGTTGATTCAGCATTTATGTGTAGTCCTGATCCCACATTAATTCTGTTAAAGCAGAATTGATTTTGGATTTGCCTTTATATAAAAGAAACATGAGATTAGTTTCACTGAATAATCCTGCTTTTCCACATGTTATCCTGAGCTCAAGGCAAGTCTCTTATTAAAACCATGACAAATCTTAGAGCAGTCAATTTTTCATTTTTAAGATTTTACTTTAATTAAAATTGAAAATGAGCCTTTTTTTCTTTAGATTTGTTTGTTTGTTTGATTGTTTATTACTTAACTACAACATAGAGTTAAGTATAAAATTTCTCAGGCAAAGATGAGATTCATTTCATCTTTTCTTACTTTCAACTTCTAAGGTTTAAATTCAGGACTATACCTGAAGAAATGCAAATTTACCTAGTAGCTAAATAAAGTGTGCATTCAGTCCTACTATCCCCGAAATACCCAAATCACACAGTATATGAAGTTAAAAGAAAATGGTAAACTGAAAAAAAATGTAACATATGTAACAAAGCTTAATGAGTTTAACATATATACAGAATTCATAAAGTAATAAAAAAGAATAAACACACTGATTGAAAATTGGAAAAAGGAACTAAACAGACAATTCACTAGAGAAATAACAATTGCAGCTAAAGTATTAAGCTCTTTCTATGGAACAAGAGCTGTGCTAATCACTTAACCTGAATTGTCTCATAGAATCCTCAAATAATCTATTGTTACTACAGTGGTCCTCCCTTATCCACAGGGAATACATTCCAAGACCCTCAGGGAATGCCTGAAACTGAGGATAGTACCAAACTCTATATACACTATGTTTTTTTCTGTACACACATATCTATGATAAAGTTTAACTTATAAATTAAATACAATAGGAGATCAACAATAGTACTAAAATAGAACAATTATAACAACATACTGTAATAAAAGTTACATGAATGTGGTCTCTCTATCTCAAAATATCTTATTGTACTGTTTTCACCTTTCTTCTCGTCACCATGTCAGGTCACACAGCGCCCGCGTGATGAGATGAAGCAAGGTGAATGATGGAGGCATTGTGACATAGTGTTATTTTCTGGCTGCGGCTGACCATGGGTAACTGAAAACTCAAAAAGCAAAACTGTGGATAAGGGAGGGCTACTGTACAAATAATAATATATGATACATCATTATTGGCATTATGACCATCACTAATACTCATAATAGTATAATTCACAAAAATGCAAAGTCAATAAATTTTGGCAATTAAAAAATTTTTTTAAATAATTCTATTTTTTTCACACATCCAATTGGTAAAACAAACAAATAATCAAAGCTTATTTAGAGATAAATTCTTCTCATGAGGAAATATTCTTTCATATTCATTGTTTTTGGAAATATACAAACTTCCTGGAGTCCAATTTGAACAAATAGTAGGAGATGGACCAGAGTGTGCATGTAACGCTCATAAAATAATTTGTCAAAGCAAGGGACTACGTTGGAGGCGAAAATACGTACCTATGAAAATGTTAAAGCTGGGATATTCACATATTTTTAACACGGAAAATATGAGACAAGATTTCCTTGATTTAGCAGAATCTTTCCTGAGTTTATGAAATATGTCAGTATCTTGAAAATGTTTTACTGATTAAAACGTCATGATCAACAGAAAAGTCAATTAGCCGTAAAATGAAAGTTTGAGGAATATTGCTGCCAATTTTATAAAGAAATAATTAGACCATGAAATATAGAGAGACGAATGATAATAGACCATATTTGAAAAAAAAGTATTTTTTCAGAAAAATATCTGTAATATAGTTAGTATTAGAGAAATCTATGGCTAAGAAAATGATTAAAGTACATGACTATGTACCAAGAATAATCATTTTTCTTATATTTTTGAATGATCAGAAAATAAATATAAAGAATTATTATAAATTTTGCTTTCATATAAATAAGAATGTACGATAGTACCATTTTTGAAAAGATTTTAATGTTTTAGAAGTAATTTTGGGGGTTGGCTCTGTGGCTGAGTGGTTAAGTTCGTGTGCTCCGCTGCGGTGGCCCAGGGTTTGGATCCTGGGCGCAGACATGGCACTGCTCTTCAGGCCACGTTGAGGCAGTGTCCTACATCCCACAACTAGAAGGACCTGCAACTGAGATATACAACTATGTACGGGGGGTTGGGAAGGTAAAGCAGAAAAACAAAAAAAGAAGATTGG
This sequence comes from Equus asinus, assembly GCF_041296235.1. Lineage (NCBI taxonomy): Eukaryota > Metazoa > Chordata > Mammalia > Perissodactyla > Equidae > Equus > Equus asinus. The sequence goes on along the minus strand of NC_091792.1, from coordinate 111,863,103 downwards.
CAATGGTTGTTAGCTCAGCTGCCAATCTTTAAAAAAAAAAAGTAATTTTGGATACAAGTGTTTTATAAGTATGCTGAAATAATAAAACAATCATTGATAACTAAAATAAATATTTTTAAAATAGCATTTTAATTATTTTAAATGCTATCTTTCACTATCAAAATTATCTTGGATTGGATGGTTAATGACATGGCATATCACTTCACCCAATAACAGTGACATGCTCCTGTCAGTCTGGGATGAATTAGACCGCAGGGTTGATGCATGCAGTGTGATATGAGGAATAAACAACGAAGATTTGTAAAATTATGTAAACAACTGTGATAGTTCTTTTACAAGTGTGTTTAAAAACATGTGAATATATAAACTAGATATTGGATAGCACACTTTATAAATAATTTATTCTTTTTGAGTCACCCTATTCTAGGAGAGTAATAAAAGTCCATTGGCCAAGAGAAAACATTAATTATTCAGGCCTATAAATTACAACAGATTATCCCAGAATGAGATTGAGGTCAGTTATATAACAATAATAACTTGCATCTATAGGACATTCTACAATTGACGCATTTTACCTACACCCTCCTCGATTTGACTCTCACAGCTCTGTAGAAGGCAGAGCATGTTTGACTCATCTTCTTTTACAGAAAAAGAAATTGAGGTGAAGTTTAAATGACTTGATCGCAATCAACTTAGAGCTGGATTTTAGCTTAGATCTTTTTTCCAAATTCACTGACTATGACTTTGCAACACATAATTTCTCATTATTCCCTAACAGTTAATAGGAGAAGTTTTCAAAATTTCTAACACCTAAGTTATAGTTTTTGAACTTGTGATTGATGGTTTCATCACGCAGGCAGTAATTTCCCACTAAAACACGGATGAGTAACAACTGCAATTAAGTTTCTTTTTATGGTCTCTTGAGATTCCCTAGATGTCTCCTTTTATTAGTATATTTACAGCTGCTTAAAACACTTACAATAATGGGATCTTTTGAGAAATCTATGTCATTGGGATTGACGTAAGAAAAAATGTTTTCAATCTTGACAATTATGATTTATGTGATGTCATTACCATTCTATGTAAAACTAAGTTAATAAATAACAAGACTATTGTTATCAAGACCAAGTATTGTTTACGAATGTCCTGTCCTTTATTTATCTTCTTTCTGTCTTTAGGGAAACTCAAGCTAGACCTGCAGAGTCAGCTCAGTCGTGGTCTCCAGGACCAATCTGATCATCTGCAGAAAGGATTTAGCAACACCCAACATTCTGGGACTGGATTTTAAAGTATTATGTCTAACATCATATAGCCCTGCTTACAGTTTGCCTTGTGTGTGTGACTTATGTCTGATTTTGTAGTTTTCACTTCATTTGCCTGTTCTGGATCTACTCATTGTTTTTGTGGATTTTTCCCCTTTGCAACCTGTCTAGTTTTTCAGAATCCCCTTAACTGTTTTTTTTGGAGGAAGATTAGCCCTGAGCTAACATCTGCTACCAATCCTCTATTTTGGCTGAGGAAGACTGGCCCTGAGCTAACATCCGTGCCCATCTTCCTCTACTTTATATGTGAGACGCCTGCCACAGCACGGCATGCCAAATGGTGCCATGTCTGCACCTGGGATCCGCACCAGTGAACCCTGGGCTGCAAAGCGGAACGTGCACATTTAACCACTGTGCCACCCGGCTGGACCCCAGAATCCCCTTGACTTTTGAAGTTACCCTTCAAGAGGGTTATGTTTTAGTTCTGGGATATATATATGTAAAGGAATAAAGATGATATGTGCTCGTGTGAAGTATGTGTAATATAAACCATCCAAATGATAGAGATAATAGTATAAGTCTACATTTCAATAATGAAAGCAGAAGAAATTGTTCATCATCTAACTTATTCTCTGTCTTTGCTGTTAAAATAATATAGTTACCTGCTGGGTATTGTTGTACGTGCTTCACAGAGAGTAGATATTTTAGTATTCACAATAACCTGACAAGGTAAGTGCTATTATTCTGAATTTACGGAAAAGAACTGAGGTGTAAAAGAGAAAGCATCCTAATAAGTTGGAGAGCTGTGATTCAGAGCCAAGAAGTCTGACTCCAGAGCCAACACATCTCTTAATCCCTATTCTATATAAATCCTAACCTGAAAGCACCTCCTTCTCTTCCATATGAAGTGTTTTCTATCAGTGAGTATCAAAATTAGTACTCATTGCCATGGAGTCTATTTGTGCCTACATATATTCTATAGGTCATCCTTCCTTCTCCTCAATCAGGAGATTATTAATTTATTCCTTAGTTTATTAATTTGTATTTTTCCCTGGCTGAAGCCTGCAATTAATCAGATCTACCTTCTTTTTTTTTATACTGGTAAATTTGCATTTATGATATGACCCTTCTTTTAAGAGCATCACAATCTTTTTAACAATATGACCTAAATTGAACATAACAAAACCACTTGATAAACAAATTAGAAACTTATCTGCATACAGCCTTATTCAGGTTTAAGTATAAATTATGATTATTTTCCCTTTATTGCTGTGTTTGGATAACATTGTTTTACAAATTATGGGTACATTCTATCCTATTATATATTAAATAACTTTTCTAATATCTTTTCATTTTTTTCCTGGCTTCTATCAAGACTACCTTGAATGATGATTTCTGAACATTGAAGAAATCTGCACCATGCATGCAGAAGTCATGTTCTATCCATAGCATATCATTGCAATCTATAATTACTCATTATGACACCTTCATTATCCAACGTGATTTCAGTGGAGAATGTTGTGTTGGGACACTTGACATCCCCTGTTGCTTCTGAAGGTCAGTCTACTTGGTTTTTGACAGAAGACCTTATGACATGTATTTTAAAGTTTACTGCACATAATTGTATCTTTCTTTGATAACTAAGAATCAGCAATAGTCATATCTGGTATTTTCCATGATGCTATGCTATGACGCCTTCAGCAGATACTGAGTGGCTCTGGGCTCAGCTTTTAATTTCATTCAAAATCAGGGCATTTGAGCTCCTTTAACATCAGTTTCTCCTCAGAATTTATTGAGATCTCTAGCCTTTTTTGCCTTTCCTCAGCATTGTGGTTTAGTCTCCTGTTCAAGAATCCTAACTGTTCTAATTTGCATCATCTTTTCCTATTTCCTCTCTCTTTTCTTTTCACTCTAATTTTCTATTCCCCTATTTATGAATTCACTTAGAATTTGATAGACAACCTTAGAGCTGGTGCCTGTCACTCAACATTTAATAAAGTAGGAATGACGACCAGGCTGTGAAGAAGTTCCAGGGGTAGGAACTCGACAAAATTACCAGGTCAGTGATTTAACTGTATTCTCTGCTTCTCTTAACTCTTCTCACCTTACTACAGATGACGCATAAGCCAACCGGCCACTGCCTTGATTTGGAAACTTTCTTGTTCATGACTCCAACCACTGGTTTTGCTCTATAAGTAGTGAGACAGCATAGTGTAGTGGTTGGATCTTTCAGCTCTGGAGAAAAGCTTCTTGAGTTTGAAGCTCAATTTTGCCACTCATTGTGTGACTTCAGAAAAATTTTCTTTGTCTCAGTTCCCCAAATCTATAAACTGGGGATGATGTTTAGGATAATGTTAGCTAACTTACAGTGTTCAGGATTAAATAATTTAACCACGGTAAGGAGTCAGAACTATCATTAGCACAGTAAGGATTATGTAAGTATCAGGAATTATTGATAGCTCCATATTTATTCCTCAGTCTCCTTTGCTGCATATTCTCTGTCCTCTATCTAAATATTAGCCATATTACACAGTTATATAGGTACACTGTTCCTCTTCTTTATCTATACGCTCTTACGTAGAGAAGTTCAAGTTCCCTGAGTTCAAATAACATCTATGTGTTTATGACTCTCAGTGCTGTTTTTAATGCTCTGTACCACAGTTTGTAAGAGATTATTATCTTTAATCTGTCCAAGGATCCTTCTCCTTCTCCAGCCTTTCCCCTTCCCCAACAAGAAGCAACTACATAATTGCATTTCCTATGCATTTTGTGTGTTTTACAAAATGCTTATGTACATGTATTTCTAAGTAAGCTGTATTGTGTTATACATCTCATTGTTTCTTACTTTTTTCCTGCTGAATACTATGCTTTAAGAGCTATGCTTATTGCTTTTTGTACAGCTGATTTGTTGCTTCTAGTTGCTCCAATGCTTGTATCTACCACTTGCATCTGCCACATTTTTACCTATTTCCTCTCCCAGTGAAGAACACCCATGTTACCTCCCACTCACTGATGCTCTGAGTAAAGCTGCAGTGAACATGTAGGCATATGTCTCTTTGTGGATCTCTGAAATAATTTATCTGGAATATTTAGCAAAAGAATTGCTGAGACACTGCTCCTCAAATATGACTATTATTTACATTTGCAAGAGCAAAGCCTATTGCAGACAGCATCTGACAATATCCAACTTTTCAACTTCTGGCAGTCTAGTAGTTATAAAGTGATTTTTAGTCCTAATTGACAATTTATGGTTGTTAAAGAGTTTGAGAATATCTAGATATGATTCTATGTCTTTTTTTAAGGCAGAATAAAAATCCTAAATATAAAACTATCATTAAAGAAAAGGACAATGCTCCGGCATAATGGGAATTTGAACTGTGGCACTAGATATTTAATAATACCTTAGGTGTACAGTGTAACATTGGTTGTGAAAAATTCTGCAAGTCTATTGTTCTCAAGAAGTATCACACACAGTTCCCATTGCCACAAGTCCCAGTTGCCAGTAGGAAAATGTGATTATTTCAGTGAAGATGGATGCATGTGTAGACATTCTCTGCAACTTAACTTATATTTCTTCATCTTCTGCACTTCAATAGTACAGATATAGAAGTATATATTCCATCCAACTCAACAAATTAGATAATATTTCAAACTTCTATAAAACACAATTCATTTCTCAGTAACTCTTTTCCTTCCTGTTGATTGCAAAAAGAGAAGAAAATCTTAACACTGTTCATTTTCAAATAGAAATATGTCATGAGTTATTGTCTAAAGGAAAATATAATCTGAAAGAAACTAACTGCTTGAGATATTCACTTAAATTCAAATGGCAAAGATACTGCTGATCCTATAAATTCCTTTCTTTTTTTCCTTACTACAAGTTCTGCGCTAATTCTTATTTTTCTCCCCAAAATTGTTTTCCAGCTATTTGAAATAGTTTCCATCCTATGCCAGGAAGCTTAGCAATAAGAAAGATTTATAAAATAAAATTAGCTTTCAATTCAGACTCAAGCATATAAACAAATCAGTTTTTTCCTAAAACGTATTATCTATATAAATTCCTAACACATTCCTTGTTGTCTCAACTCGCAGGATAATGTAAAATTTTTCTTTTCTCTGACAATTTTAACTCCCCAGGTTATTTCATTAAAGCCTCATGACTTTATATACCATCTATCTGCTAAATAATCTCAAATTTATATCTCCAGTTTCAATTGGTTCCCAAGCCTTCAGACTCATACATCCGACTGCTACTTCCACATATTCACTTTCACATATAACTGGCTTCTCAAATGTAAAACAAAAAAGAAAAGTCTTGATTTCCTCCTTGCAACTCTGAAAATCCTCCAGTCTTCCACATGTCAGAAATTGTCATTATCATCACCAATTTGCTCTGGCAAGAAATTCTAAGAGTCATCCTTGACTCTCCTCTTTCCCTCACCTACTTCATCCTGTCTTCAGGGAGCTAATTCTGCAGTGCTGAATGAAGCATGGGAGCGAGTCATGCAAAGATTCTAGAAAGAGCAAGTCCACAGGCAATGATTTTTTTTTTATGTTTTGTCTATGAACATTTGGTATTGTATTTGTCACGCAGTATGAAAATAATAAACAATTGTCAAGTGAACACATTAGTTGATCAATCAAACAAAATATGAAAATATTTTCTTAGCTTATTTCAAACTAAGCCTTTGAAACCATGAAACTTCTAGAAGAAACATAGGCAGTACGCTCTTTGACATTGGTCTGAGCAGCATTTTTTCAAATACCATGCCTTACCAGGCAAGAGAAACAATAGAAAAAATAAACAAATGGGACTCCATCAAACTAAAATCTTCTGCACAGCAAAGGAAACCATCAACCAAATGAAAAGACAACTTAACAATTGGGAGAAGATATTTGCAAACCATATATCTGATATGGAGTGAATATCCAAAATATGCAAAGAACTTGTACAATTCAACAACAAAAAAACTGAGAACCCAATTAAACAATTGGCAAAAGATCTGAATAGAGATTTCTCCAAAGAGGATATACGGATGGCCAAGAGGCATATGAAAAGATGTTCAACGTCATTAACTATCAGGGAAATGTAAATCAAAACCACAGTGAGACATCATCTCACCTGGTCAGAATGGCTATAATTAACAAGACAGGAAACAACAAGTGTGGAGAGGATGTGGAGGGAAGGGAACCCTGCTACACTGCTCGTAGGAGTGTAAACGGTGTAGCCACTATGGAAAGCAGTATGGAGTTTCCTCAGAAAATTAAGAATAGAGCTACCATATGATTCAGCTATTCCACTGCTGGGTATTTATCCAAAGAACTTGAAAACACAAATGCATAAAGATATAGGCACCTCTATGTTCATTGCATCATTATTCACAACAGCCAAGACTTGGAAGCAACCTATGTGCCCATCAAGGGTGGAATGGATAAAGAAGATGTGGTATATATACACAATGGAATACTACTCAGCCATAAGAAATGATGAAATCCAGTCATTTATGACAACATGGATGGGCCTTGAGGGTATTTTGCTGAGTGAAGTAAGTTAGAGAGAGAAAGTCAAATTCCGTATGATCTCACTCATGAGTAGAAGATGACAGCAACAACAAACAGACACATAGCAACGGAGATTGGATTGGTGTTACCAGAGGTATGGGAGGGAGGGTGGAGGGAGAAAGGGATGATAAGGCTTATGGATGAGGTGACGGATTCTAATAGGTCTTTGGGTGGTGAACATGATGTAATCTACATAGAACTAGAAATATATTACGATGTACACCTGAAAGTTATATAATGTTATAATCCACCATTACTGTAATAAAAGTAAATACATAGAAATAAAAAACAAAATAAAATAAATTTAAAAAATGCTTTGCTCTTGTTGGCTTAAAACATCATCAAGAAAACCTTTTTTTTAAATTAATTTGGTGATTAATTTATTTCTGGTTTAGTACCATAAAAGTGCTCTCTAGTTGCACTATGTAAATATATTCAGGCTTCTTCGTGACAGGAACTGTCACTCATTCTACTCTATACCCAGGAGGGAATATCTGCAATTAACATGTAACATGTAACATGTTCAACAGATGCTTATTGAATAAATTAACGGGCCAATGAATTACACTTAGGTTTATTTAAAGCCTTTGTTCACAATTATACTTTTGTTTAAATTATACTTTTATTTGGATAAATAATCATAATAAGCAGAAAGAACATGAAATAAGAGAACAGAAAAGAATTTTAGGACTATATAATTCAACCTTCTCACATTAGAGACAAGAAAACAGAGTTTCATGGAATTTGTTTCTTTCCTAAGTCTTCGTATTTAGTTATTTTCAGACCAGAAGCAAAGTCAGGCCTGCTAATTTCTAGATAAGAGTTCTTTCGGGGCTGGCCCCCTGGCCGAGTGGTTAAGTTCGCGCGCTCCGCTGCAGGCGTCCCGGTGTTTCGTTGGTTCGAATCCTGGGCGCGGACATGGCACTGCTCATCGGACCACGCTGAGGCGGCGTCCCACATGCCACAGCTAGAGGAACCCACGAGAAATATGCAACTATGTACTGGGGGGCTTTGGGGAGAAAAAGGAAAAAATAAAATCTTAAAAAAAAAAAAAAAAAGAGTTCTTTCTAACATTTTCCCAAATAATTTTTTTTTGCCAAAGTTAAAAACAAAGAAGTATTAATATTCAGGAATCTCTTCTGAATATTTGAAAATAAAGATCAACATGTAAACTGCAGTGGGGGTAATTTGTTTGAAGCTACTGAGATGCTAATTGTCTGAAATTATTATTGCCTATATTCGTTATATTGAAAATGAATGCAGAAGATAAAAATGGATATAAAATTGAGCATCTGGGAGGATAGTAATGAATGTTAGACAGCTGAAAATAAATGAGTGCTTCAATGACCAAACTGATGCATTTTCATAGTGTGTACTAAAAAATATCACATTAACAATTAAAGAACATGGTTGTAACCAATATATAACAAAAGAGTTAAATGGTTAAATGTGGGAAACAGAATGTAGGATGTAGCTTTTAGAATTTATCATTGTTTTTCACATCCATAGCTCTAGGACTGGGAACAGTAAGAAGACAAAGAAAGGGACCATAATGCACTCAAAAGAGTAATCTTCCTGTTAGACTTCTGCTTAGAATTTATTGCTTCCAGAACTGCATCTAATTTTTACCTCTCAAAACAATGGTGCCAACATATATAGCATGGACCTTAGTGCTGAGGAAAAACAAAATTATTCTCTGGAATGCAATAATTGGGACAGAGAGAAACCTATGATTGTCAAAATGGGAAAAGCTAATCAGAATTAGATGGGACTGTTGACCAACCATGGTGGTTCTGAATTTAAACCTAGAAAACTAAGATGTAATAAATAGTTACTTGCAAGTGGGGTAATATTTAGAGATACCTTGGCATAATTTCTCTTTTGCATTTTCCTGAATGTGACATTTTTCCTACTCCAAGAAAGATTTGGGGCTGGGGTTGAGATGATGGGGGATTTGGATCATCACAGAGATATAAAATGAAAAAATATTAATAGTCACACTCCAACATTCTATATATGATTTTGCTGTAAGGTAACATGGTTGAAAGATAGGTTTTGTAGAGAGCAAGAGAAAGCAAGATTTGTCTGAGTTCCTTTAAACAACACAAATCAGAGCAGAGGAACTCAAATAACAGCATTTGTGATAGATAGAAAGATATGGAAATAGTTAAATAGATAGATGAATAAATGGATGGATGGATGGTTGGATAGATAGATGATAGGTGGGTAGATAGATAGATAGATTGATGAATAAGTAGATGGATAGACTTTCAAGTCTTCCTCTAATAGTATTGTTATTGTGTAGTTTAGTAAAAGTTTGTTGAAAGAACATGAGTTGGTACATCTGAGAGACCTGGATTCAAAGGTCAGTTCTGGACACTTAGTTGATTACTATTGGCAAATTGCTTGACCTCTTAGAGACTCACTTTTCTCATCTGAAAAATGGGTTAAATGATAGTATGTAGCTCACAGAGTCATTGTGAAAAGCAAACTGTTCAAGATAGCTACTTACTTGACTAGTAGCCTTAGAGATGTTCTTTAAAATAAGTTTGAGTTAAAAGCGAAATTATTTAAATTTTATTTATAAATTCTTAACTTTACAGTTAACTCAGCCACTGTTCTATTGTATGTACTAAATTAAAAGAGATAGTTTTCAATGTTATATCATTCATCTTCAAAATAATCCTATGAAGAAGGTGTTCTTAACTCCTATTTTACAGATCAGAAAATCAAGTCTCTAAGAGGTTAAATAACTTGTCAAATATTATTCAGTTAAGAATAGAAGGAGAGACAGAGAGAAACAGAAAGACAAAGACAGAAAGAGAAAAAAACAGGCTACCTTTAAAGGTACTGGAATGGAGCCTATATAACTGGACAAACTTTTTAGATATTCTGTACTTTGAGGTAATTAAATTTTAGCATTGGAAAAGAAGTTTAAAACAATCTTTTCCACTATTTTTTTCAATGAAAAAAGTCAAGTCCAGGTGCAATAAGAATTTGAAAGATATACATATTTATTTCCAAGTTATTTAACTATATCACTCAGCTTCCTAGCTATGAAATAAAATTGTACTGTAATTGAATTTTATATAATTTCTGCAGATGGAAACATACATCCATATATAAATAAATTACATGGATTCACCATAGCAAATGAAGTAAATGCAAAATTGAAAAACATGCAGGAAATCCATTTTCTTAGAAATAGATAATTCCTATTTGTTCAAGTTTTACTTAGCACTTACCCTATACAACACATACTTTGCTAGCCATTGGGAATAAAGAAAGAAATGATATATTACCTGACTTTTACCTCTTATTCCAGGAAGATAAAGAGCGTTCATTAAGAATAATAATCTTAAAAAGCAGTTCATCTTAAAAAAAGAAAAGAACAAAGCCTACCTTTCGGGGAATTTTTTTTTTTAATTTTTATTTTTTTCGGATGTACATCATATTTCAAATTCTGGGTACATTACATCATGTTCACCACCCGAACACTGATTATAGTGCATCCCCTCACATGTGACCCTAATCACCCCTTTTGCTCTCCCCCCCCTCCTTCCCCAATGGTAACCACCAGTCCAATCTCCAATGCTATGTGGGTTTTTTTCGTCATTTTTATCTTCTACTTATGAGTGAGATCATATGGTATTTGACTTTCTCCCTCTGACTTATTTCACTCAGCATAGTACCCTCAAGGTCCATCCATGTTGTCACAAATGGCTGGATTTCGTCATTTCTTATGGCTGAGTAGTAGTCCATCGTGTATAAATACCACATCTTCTTTATCCATTCATCCCTTGATGGGCACCTAGGTTGCTTCCAATTCTTGGCTATTGCGTATAATGCCGCAATGAACATAGGGGTGCCAGTATCTTTATGCCTTTGTGTTTTCAAGTTCTTTAGATAAATACCCAGCAGTGGAATAGCTGGATCATATGGTAGATCTATCCTTAATTTTCTGAGGATACTCCAAACTGCTTTCCATAGTGGCTGCACCAGTTTGCACTGCCACCAGCAGTGAACAAGGGTTCCCTTCTCTCCACACCCTCTCCAACATTTGTTGCTTCCTGTCTTGTTAATTATAGCCATTCTGACCGGAGTGAGGTGATACCTCATTATAGTTTTGATTTGCATTTCCCTGATAGCTAATGATGTTGAGCATCTTTTCATATGCCTGTTGGTCATCTGTATATGTTCTTTGGAGAAATCTCTGTTCAGATCTTTTGCCCATTTTCTAATTGGATTGTTGGTATTTTTGTTGTTGAGCTGTATGAGTTCTTTGTATATTTTGGATATTAACCCCTTATCTGATATGTGGTTTGCAAATATCTTCTCCCAATTGTTAGGTTGTCTTTTCATTTAGTTGATGGTTTCCTTTGCTGTGCAGAAGCTTTTTAGTTTGATGTGGTCCCATTTGTTCATTTTTTCTTTTGTTTGCCTTGCCCTGGCAGACATGGGACTTGAAAATATGCTGCTCAGACCAATGTCATAGAGCGTACTCCCTATGTTTTCTTCTAGAAGTCTCATGGTTTTGGTCTTACATTCAAGTCTTTAATCCATTTTGTGTTGATTTTTGTGCATGGTGTAAGGGAATGGTCAACTTTCATTCTTTTGCATGTGGCTGTCCAGTTTTCCCAACACCATTTATTGAAGAGACTCTCCTTTCTCCATCGTATGCTCTTGGCTCCCTTGTCAACTATTAGCTGTCCATAAACGTGTGGGTTTACTTCTGGGCTCTCAATTTTGTTCCATTGATCTGTGTGTCTGTTTTTGTGCCAGTACCATGCTGTTTTGGTTACTATGGCTTTGTAGTATAATTTGAAATCGGGGAGTGTGATACCTCCAGCTTTCTTCTTTTTTCTCAGGAATCCTTTGGCTATTCGGGGTCTTTTGTTGTTCCATATAAATTTTAGGATTCTTTGTTCTATTTCTGTAAAAAATGTTGTTGGAACTTTGATAGGGATTGCGTTGAATCTATAGGTTGCTTTAGGAAGTATGGACATTTTAACAATGTTAATTCTTCCAATCCAAGAGCACGGAATATCTTTCCATTTCTTTGTGTCTTCTTCGATTTCTTTCAACAATGTTTTATAGGTTCGGTGTACAGATCTTTCACCTCTTTGGTTAAGTTTATTCCTAGGTATTTTATTCTTTTTGTTGCAATTGTAAATGGGATTGTATTCTTAATTTCTCTTTCTGCTACTTCATTGTTAGTGTATAGAAATGCAACGGATTTTTGTACATTGATTTTGTATCCCACAACTTGACTGTATTCCTTTATTATTTCTAAAAGTTTTTTAGTGGACTCTTTAGGGTTTTCTAGATATAAAATCATGTCATCTGCAAAGAGTGACAGTTTCATTTTCTTCTTTTCCAATGTGGATCCCTTTTATTTCTTTTTCTTGCCTGATTGCTCTGGCTAGGACTTCCAATACTACGTTAAATAAGAGTGGTGACAGTGGGCATCCTTGTCTGGTTGCTGTTCTTAGAGGGATAGCTTTCAGTTTTTCTCCATTGAGAATGATATTTGCTGTGGGTTTTTCATATATGGCCTTTATTATGTTGAGGTATTTTCCTTCTATACCCAATTTATTTAGAGTTTTTATCATAAATGGATGCTGTATCTTGTCAAATGCTTTCTCTGCATCTATTGAGATGATTATGTGATTTTTATTCTTCATTTTGTTAATGTGGTGTATCACGTTGATAGACTTGCAGATGTTGAACCCTCCCTGAATCCCCGGAATGAAACCCACTTGATCATGATGTATGATCTTTTTAATGTATTGTTGTATTCGATTTGCTAGTATTTTGTTGAGGATTTTTGCATCAATGTTCATCAGTGATATTAGCCTGTAATTTTCTTTTTTTGTGTTGTCCTTGTCTGGTTTTGGTATCCGGATAATGTTTGCTTCGTAGAAGGAGTTAGGAAGCCTCCCCTCCTCTTCAATTTTTTGGAAGAGTTTGACAAGGATAGGTATTAAGACTTCTTTGAATGTTTGGTAGAATTCACCAGGGAAGCCATCTTGTCCTGGACTTTTATTTTTTGGGAGGTTTTTAATTGCTGTTTCGATCTCCTTACTGGTGATCAGTCTATTCAAATTTTCTACATCTTCTTGGTCCAGTTTTGGAAGGTTGTATGTTTCTAAGAATTTATCCATTTCTTCTAGATTATCCAATTTGTTGGCGTATAGCTTTTCATAGTATTCTCTTATCTTTTGTATTTCTGAGGTGTCCGTTGTAATCTCTCCTCTTTCTTTTCTGATTTTATTTATTTGAGCCTTCTCTCTTTTTTTCTTGGTGAGTCTAGCTAAGGGTTTGTCAATTTTGTTTATCTTTTTGAAGAACCAGCTCTGGGTTTCATTAATTTTTTCTATTGTTTTTTTAGTCTCTATTTCGTTTATTTCTGCTTGGATTTTTATTATTTCCTTCCTTCTGCTGATTTTGGGCTTTGTTTGTTGTTCTTTTTCCAATACCTTTAGGTGCACTTTTAGATTGTCTGTCTGGGATTTTTCTTCCTTGTTGAGGTATGCCTGAATTCCTATAAACTTCCCTTGTAGAACTGCTTTTGCCATATCCCACAGATTTTGGCGTCGTGTTTTCATTTGTCTCCAGGAATTTTTTTTTCTTCTTTGATTTCTTCATTGACCCAATCATTGTTGAGTAGCATTTTGTTCAATCTCCACATTTTTGTGGCTTTTCTGGTTTTCTTTCTGTAGTTGATTTCCAGTTTCATACCTTTGTGGTCAGAAAAGATGCATGGTATTATTTCGATCTTCTTAAATTTATTGAGTCTTATTTTGTGGCCTAATATGTGATCAATCCTGGAGAATGTTCCATAGGCATTTGAAAAGAATGTGTATTTTGTGGTTTTTGGATGGAGTGTTCTGTATATATCTACTAAATCCATCTGGTCTAATGTGTCCTTTAAGGTGAGTTTTTCCTTATTTATCTTCTGTTTGGATGACCTATCCATTGGTGTAAGTGGAGTGTTGAAGTCCCCTACTATTATTGTGTTACTGTCTATTTCTACTCTTATGTCTGTTAATAATTGCTTTATATATTTAGGTGTTCCTATGTTGGGTGCGTAGATATTTACAAGTGTTATATTTTCTTGTTGGATTGTTCCCTTTATCATTATGTAGTGCCCGTCTTTGTCTCTTATTACAGTTTTTGATTTAAAGTCTATTTTGTCTTATATAAGTATTGCTACCCCCACTTTCTTTTCTTTGCCATTTGCGTGGAATATCTTCTTCCATCCTTTCACTTTCAGTTTGTGAATGTCTGTAGGTCTGAAGTGTGTCTCTTTTATGCAGCATATAGGTGGATCTTGTTTTTTTATCCAGTTGGCCACCCTATGGCATTTGATTGGAACATTTAATTAGGGGAATTTTTAAAATCAATCTCCAAAGTTATGAGGTTCTTCTCTCCACATATAAACCAAATCAAATGTTCCTAATCCGTGTTAAAAAACAGAACAAATATTTTGATAATGATTTCCTACATTCAGTAGAATCCTTGAAGGGCAAGGTGTTTTGCTATAAATTAATTTATTGAGACTTTTATTATGGCAGATGTTACATGAAATTATTCCCAGGCTGTTAGCGTTTAGAGGTAACTAGCCATCACAGCCTCAAGTTTTGAGGCTAAGGACAGGCCATGTCAGGAGAACAATAGAACAAGAGATGCTAGTTAGGTGAAGGGCACCAGCTTCTACAGGCTATTGTAAGAGTAATAGAAAAATCATTCAACATAGCTGTGGCTTTTGATTTCTCTTTCCAGGGATTTAGACCAAAAGAAAGAGTTGGGAAACTTTCACATTAAACATGTTCCTTATTGTCATAATTATTTATATTTTATACAGATAAGCATTTTGGTTTTACATTGTATTAAACGTTAGTATGTTCCATCATTTTTAATCATTTACAACTGTCTTTTGTGACAATTATCAATATAGTATCATTTATACATTAATACAGATGATCAATCTTAGAAAACACACTGATGTAAAGTTTCATTTCAATCAGAGATTATAGATTAAAAATTGTAATAAACTGAAACCCCCAATTCATTACAACTCACTCTAGAGTAGAGCTTATTACAAGTTTGCAAGATCATGTCCATGACTCAACAGATGAAATATTTAAATAATTTTACCCTATGAAATTTTTACTATGAGGTATTTCTCAAAAATACTTTGTTTAGCAGATATTTAAAGAGTACATTTTATATGTCAGGCACTTTTGTAGGAATTTTAGCAGTAAGACTGATAAAATATCCCCAAAATAAACCGATAATTATATAATACACCAGGGAGTGAGAAGTCCAACAGAGAAAAGTAAGGCCAAGAAGGGGTGTAGTGTCACTGTCTTATATAATAAAATCAGGAAGGCCCAGATGGTCAGATAACATCTGAGCAGAGGCCTGAAAGAAGTATGGGGAAAATCACGTGGAATCGGAGGCAGAGCATTTCAGGCAAAAGAGCCCTAAGGCTGGAGGCCAAAGTAGCTTGGGAAGAGAAAGTAAGGAAAAATGTTTGGAAGGAGAACAGAGAGGGAGTAGGGGGAGGTGATGACGTTTACATCATTGTAGGCCAAATAAGGATTTGGATTTTGTTCTGAGTGAAGTGGTTTTTTAGTAAAGAAATGATATGCTCAGACACATATTTTAGAAGGACCACCTTAGCTGTGTTGTGGAGCAGTCTATGAAGAGAAGGACTAGATTCCGGGAAGGCAATCAGAGGCTTTTGCAGCACTTCTGTTGAGATATGGTGCTTTTTTGAACTAAGATGATAACTTCATAACTGAAGCCAGTAAAGTTACTGGTTGATTTCCTGTGGGGCATTGTGAGTACAGACAACAATTTAAGGAATTTATGATAAAGGTGGGGATATAAATGGAACAATAGTTGGAGTGGGATGTTTTTTCTTTTCTTTCTTAAAAAAAGAGATATAGGAGACTATCTCTATGCTCTTGGGAAATGATTCTATAGAGAGAGGGGAAAAACGATGATTCAGGGGTAGTGGTGACGGTGCAAATATCTTTGTGGAGAGAAGATAGGATAGAATCCAGGGCAGGAAGGAAAGACTGATCTCATACAGGAACAAGGACAGTACACTCACTGAAGTAAGAGTGAAGAATATGGATTCAGAGGCAGGTAGCATGATAGTTTTAGTATGTCTTTATGCATGATTTCTTTTTTAATACTTTCTGTTTTCTGGAAGAAATAAGAAGCAACATCATTAGCTGAGAGTAAAGGATAGATGTGTTGGAAATGTGATGAGAAGAAAAGTGTGACATAGTCATATAAAGAGAAGGAAATTTAACAACTAGGGAGATGAGATCAACTTGCTAGGCACCACTAACATTCTACTTATGATTACTGATTATGATTAAAGTGAGATGAGTTGGCATCATTGTGAGTTTTTCTCCAGTCACATTTAGCTTTAGAATTCAGGAGAAAAGCACATAGAGATGGTTTTGGCCAGTCAGAGATTAGTCTCGTAAGTATGAGAGAAGGAGAGAGGAAATAGGAATAAAATTATCTGCAAGGAAGTAATTATACTAATGGGTCATGGAATTTAAGCCAAGTAAACATGAACATGAACACAAGGGAGTGTGGGATATTAAAATGTTGTTAGGTCAATAGATAGAAGGTCCCAGTAGAGTCAAAGAAAATTTGGAGTTGAAGTTCAAGGAGAGAGGTAGAAAAATAGCAAGGGTGTTCAAGAATGAAATGCTTGCACATGAGATTACAAACAGGATGTAGTTATTTTTAATTACAAAGTTATAGTGGAAATTGAAGTTATTAATAATTATGACAAGAATAGCATTCTAGAGAGTTAGAGTAAACTAGATTTTGAAATAGTCAAAGACAGAGACCAAGTGCCTTTGGGAGCCTGTGGTTGTTGCTATAAGGAGCAATAGTAGATAATATGATCTCATGGCCTACGCTTCAAGGCTGGGATTTTTACAGACAAGAGACAGTAATATTCTAGAAGCAACAATGATGCATATTGGAAACTACCACATCATCTCCAGGCCCAGTGACACGAAGGAAGTGGGATAGCAACCACATTTGAAAGGACCAAAGAGAAATTAGTGTCTCCAAGAGAGAAGCAGATTTCAGTTAGATCAAGAAGTGGAAATGGAAGACAATGTTTAGAAAGGAAGGTGGAGATAAAGGAAATTTTATTTATGTCAGATGATAAGTTCCACAGGACAGAGAAAAAGGTTTTATAGACTTAGGTATGAGTTGGGGATGGGGTTAGATTGGGCGTATCAGTCTGGTGGAGCTGAGAGCCCAACTAGTAAGAGTTGACCACGTAGATGGCCCAAGTCTTCTTGTGAGGAGTGACGGATGAAGAATGTGGGGTATGATGAAATTCATTTGCAGGTGTCTGGGGAAAATCACGATGTTGAAGATGTGTGTGTTCAGGAAAAAGAATAAGTGGGAAGGTTTCCAGCAGCCTGGAGCACTCCAAGGCCAGTTTTTCACTCCTGCCCAATAGCAATATTTATATTTCTTTATAGATTCATTGTTGTCTTGCAAGCATTGACCTGTTCTGTCAAACTAGACAACTCCTTGAAGAAAGAACTTAGTCTTACATTTCTTTAATATGTTCTCACTGTGCCAACTGCAAAGTGCTCAGTACATAATAACTTGGTAGACGCAAGCACATGACATGGTAGATTATTTCAGTGGCAATACATTTTCTTTATCCTAAAACAAAAATGCTTTTGGACTCATACATATACTTTACCAAACAGAATATTGATGACCTACATAAACTGGAAAGGAAGCCATCATGTAATATCAGAGGAGCCACATCATTTGCACATGCTATGTTGGTATAAGACCACATAACTTCCCCAAAGTGAAAAAATAAGCCTAAGGTATTGTACGTAAGTAAAATATCATCAATCTCTTCCAGGAATGACCTACCTTTTCGATTATAGAGAAAACAAGGAAAGAAAACTTGTTTTTGGCCCATGGTGGGGACAATCTTCTCATTCCAAACAAAAAGACTTTCAGTCCCTACCTTCCTGTCTTGTAATCACACATCTTCCACAGCCTTTCCCTAAACAGACATGAGAAAGATACAAAAGAACTGTAATATGATTCTTTGAAAGGGGAAGGGCAGGACTTGAGTGTTGTCCTTAAAGGGACTAGGAAAAAGGAGAAAAGAGAAATGCACATCTATATAAAATTAAAGCAAGATTGACAGTAGCCAATTGATTTTCAAGTCCATTAACACTCATGCTTATAAAGAATAGAAGAAATGTCTGTTAACTCAACATTGCCCTAACCCATCTGGCCATGAAAGTTCTTTCTCACTCAACATAGTTTGAAGGGTGATATACAAAAAATAATGGAAGAGAGTACTCTTCCATAGAAAGCAAATATTGAGCACCTTATTATATTTATCAGATGCAACTGCTTCTCTCATAGGAACACATGGCAAGAAAACCCAAAGGTAAATAAAGGGAAGAGGACTATCCACATGACTGTATGTCAACTGTTGCTCACTTGTCTCTGTCTCTTTTAAACAATGTTCCCCACTGAGGCACCAGCGAGGAGCCTCCCAGCATTACTAACTTGCCAACCTCCCTTCTAATTCACTTCTAATTGACCTCTAATTGCTGACCTCCCTCTATTTGACTTTCTGTCCATAGGACCTCACTGACAATGAAGTCACAGATTTGCACAATGTATAAATGTTTATTTTTCTTGTTTTTTACACAGAGTAAACAAACACATGTGTGAATTATTCTAAATCAATTAAACTTTCCACTTGCCAGTGAAGGTAGAAAAGGTCATACTCAAATAAGGTCCAATTGACATTTTCTTGCTGGATAAAGGGGTTATCAAAGATTAAAATTAATTTCCCTAAACAGTGGGGTGAGTAACTATAAACAATATCAACTGTTTTACTCAAGAAATTACAATGACATTTCAATAAATATCTTCTCTCTCCTATTAGTGGAGGAGGTAGGGGAAGGGAGAATCAGTAGTCGCATTTTTGGAGTGCTAAAGCAAAGACATTTTAAACTGCATGAAACTAAACAATCAAAAATGATCAAAGCCTTTTGTAATATCCATTCCCAATATAGGACAACTATAGCTACATCAGGTATTAACCTTGTGAAGATAAATTTTAGATGACATGATTTGATATACACAAGATTATGTAAAAGTAAGTGTTGTTAAAATTAGATTCTCTGAATAGAAAAATAAGCGTTGATCTAATTGGTGAAATTAGTGATTTGAATTAGTTATGAGTCTTAATCAAGGAAATGTAAAAGTGTATCTTTCAAGTAATTAGTAATCTAAACTTCTAATTCATTATTATCTAATAAAAGTTTTAATCAGTCGCTAGAAAAAATTCTGTTGATTAGAACAATTGCCTTCGTAAATAGGTGGCTCTAAAATGCTTGAAAATTCTCAACCATTTTTAATCCCAGTCCTACTCTTATAATGTTTAAAATATACCTTTTTTCAGCCAATTCCATTACTCAATATTTTCCTTAAAAACACGTTCTCAATCACTTCAAGTAAGCTAGGCTATCTTTCTTTGTTTCATGACTCTTGGGCCCCCGTTGCTGTTGTTAATGTAAAGCATCCAAAAACATGCCCTTTTATCTTCTATGATCTCTTTCTGTGCTCCCCTCTTCCACTCTTTCTGGACATTCCCTTTCCTTTGCATCTTGTGTTTCTGTATAGTTAAATATAGATTCTGGTCAGCAGATCTTCCTCAGAGCAGGACATTGTCTTAGAAGAAGGCTTGAGCTATTTGATTTTTGAGTGTTCAGAGGACCATTTCTACAGTTTTCTTCCATCCACCATTTCTGCAGTTTTCTTGCACTTATGCAATTGCAGTCTGAGGAACTCTGCATCCCATTTTCAGCTTTTCCTGAATTTTTTTGCCAATTGGAGAATCCTTCAATTTGTGATTGAGTGACTTTGGAAACTTGATTTATTGTTTCTCCAGGTCTCAGGCTCATCAGAACTCTACCCATTCTCTGCTTCCTCACACACAGTTGGCCATGCCACAGGGATGTTTTCAGTGTTAGTAAACATGCCTGCTCATGGTTGGGGGCTCATGGAGACATATTATCATTTAGTCTTGCTGTAGATGTCTTTTTTTTTTTTTTTTTTGGTCTTTATTTTCTGTCCTAGTTGCTAGGTATGGCAGATTATATATTTTCAAAAGTGGTCACAACAATATCTACTATCCCACATGTACTTCCAGAACCTTGTCATTTACCATCAGATGTAGAATCTATTATATTCACTTCCTTCCTAATGAACTTTAGTGAGATGTTGTGACTGCCTTAATTAATAACATATGATCTAAATGATGCTATATGACTTCTATGTCAAGATCATAAAAGACAATATGAGGGAATGACCATGTGGATGAGTGGTCAAGTTCACATGCTCCACTTCGGTGGCCCAAGGTTTCTCTGGTTCAAACCCTGGGTGTAGACCTAGCTCCTCAAGCCATGCTGAGGTGGCATCACACATAGCAGAACCAGAAGGACCTGCAACTAGAATATACGACTATGTACTGGGCGGGGGGGGCTTTGGGGAGAAGAAGGAAAACAAAGAAGAGATGGGCAACAGATGTTAGCTCAGGTGCCAATCTTTAAAAAAATAAAAACAAAATAAAACAAAGGTAATATGAATTCTTCCTTGCTCATGTTTTCTCTCTTTCTCTAAATACTTCTCTCTCTCTCTCTCTCTCAGTGTTTGTCCTTGGAAAATGATCAGCATGCCGTGGGAAATCCCACACTTGAGAAGACATCTTTAGGTGTTACAACTGACACCCCAGTTGAAGGCTCAGCTGATAGCCAACCTCAACTGCTAAACACGTAAGTGAAGTGAGCAAACTTTCAGATGATTCCAGCTCCCAGTGTTTCAGCTTCCCCAGCAGACACTGAGTGAAACAGAAATGAAATTTTCCTGCCAATTCCTGCCTAAATTGCAGATTCAAGAGAGGGAAAAAAATAATATTGTTGTTTTAAGTCACTAAGTCCTGGAGAAGCTTGTTACATAGCACTAAATAACTGAAATACATTTTTTGCTGTTGTAGGTGGTAGACTTTGGAAGATTAAAAATTACCCAGTAACCTCAGAAGTGCTTAAAGTTAATGTAGTCCAATGTATAAATCTTATTTAATAGCTAGTACTTTTTGTGCTCTGTTTAACTTTCAATCTGGTTAATGATCTCATACTAGAAAGGTGATTTCATTTGTTTATGAAGTCTGTGAACAATTTATTAGTTTAAACAGAAGCACAGGGTACAAAATATCAACAACTTATATCTATTCTGAACTGGTAAAATAAAATAAAATAGGATGACATCAGCAACATGGTGGAGTGAGCTGTTCCCTTTATATTTCCCCCTTTGAACTACAACTAAATGGACATTCATTGACCTTTGGAGGAAACCCACACAGCACAACAGGAGGTCTGAGAGACCCACAAAGCTATACATCTGAAAGTGGATTGGTTGGCCCTCTGAGGAGTGGTGGAGACAGGTGAGTACTCCCTGCCCTTTCTTGGAAGCCCTGTGTATGTGCATAAACACTTTCCATCCTGGCACAAGCTCCCACAGTACCACTGCACCCAGAAAGTAGGAATGAGCCCCTGGCTGACAGTAGGAAGAGGTGGCAGCAGCCCTTAGCCCACTCGTGATCACTTTCCCAGTGGTGGGGGAGCCAATGGTCCCTCTGAGGCCCCGAGAAGTGGCCCTGGATTGTCCCTGTGAGGAAGCCCTGACCACAAAGCACAGCAGCTGGCAGGACCACAAGAAGAGGCAGGGGCAGATCTATGCACCAGGGCAAGTGCACTCATGGCCTGTGCAAGTGCCCAAAGTACTGCTGAGCCCTGAAAGTTGGAAGGCACCCCAGGGCAACTGTAGTGAGAGGCAGCAGCAGCCCTTAACCTGCTCAAGATCAATTTCCCAGTGGTCAGGGAGCCCACAGTGCCCCTGTGGCCCCAAAGAGTGGCCCTGGCTTGGACCCTGCAAAGAAGCCTCGTCCAGCAAGCACTGTCTACACACATGCCCAAATGCTCTCCAAGCCAGTGAAAGCACCCATACTACCTCCACAACTTTCAGCAGATGGGGTGGGATCAGAAACTCTATTCCTGCTTCCTCCTAACAGTAGCAGGTGGAATCTGTGACCTAATACTACCACAAATGTGCTGACAAAATAAGATTAGTTCTTCAAACACCATGAAGCAACAATTCAGACCAGAGGAAAATAACAATTCTCCAGAGGCTAATCCTGAAGGCATAGAAATTTACAATCTAAACAACAGAGAATTAAATATAGTTGTCATAAAGAAACTTAATGAGCTACAAGAAAACTCAGAAAGGCAGTTAAATGAGCTCTGCAATAAAATTAAAGAGAAGAAGGAATGCTTCACCAAAGAGATTGAAACTATTAAAAAAAGCCAAGTAGAAATTCTGGATATGAAGAACACAGTTAATGAAGTAAAAAATAATCTAGAATCCTTAAAAAATAGAGCTTATGTTATGGAGGAAAGAATTAGTGAGTTAGAGGATAGAAATATAGAAATGTTACAGACAGAGGAGGAAAGGGAGCTAAGATTTTTAAAAAACGAAGGAATTCTTCAAGAAATATCCAACTCAATTCGGAAAAGCAACATAAAGATTATAGGTATTCCAGAGAGAGAAGAGAGGGAGAAAGGAGCAGACAACTTGTTCAAAAAAATAATTGCTGGGAACTTCTCAAACCTGGAAATGGGTCCAGATTTACAGATAAATAAAGCTAATAGAACACCCAACTTCATCAGTGCTAAAAGACCTTCTCCAAGGCATATAATAGTAAAAATGGCAAAAGTTAATGATAAATATTAGGAGCAGCAAGGCAGGAGTAAATAACCTACAAAGGAAACTTCATCAGGCTTTCACTGGATTTCTTGGCAGAAACCCTACAGGCTAGGAGAGAATGGAATGATATATTCAAAATACTGAAAGGCAAAAACTTTCAGCCAAGAATACTCTATCCAGTGAAACTTTCCTTCACAATACAATGGAGACAAAAGCTTTCCCAGATAAACAAAAGCTGAGGGAGTATGTCACCACTACACCTCCCCTACAAGAAATGATCAGGGAGGCTTTCATAGCAGAAAAAAAAGGAAAAGGTCTACAAAGTTTTGATCAAGAGATAAATAGACAGACAAAATCAGAAAACTTCAGCTCTATATCAGAACAGGGAAGCAAATACTCAATTATAACTTAAAAGTGAAAAGGAAGGAAAGCATCAAAAGTAACTATAAACACTTCAATTTAGTCACACACTCACAACACTGAACAGAATAATTTGTGACAACAATAACTCAGAAGGGGAAGAGGGAAGGGATAGAACCTGCTTAAACCAATGGAGATAAGAGGATATGAGAAAATGCACTATTTCATCTATGAGATCTTTCATACAAACCTCACAGTAACCACTCAACAAAAACTCAGAGCAGAGCCACAGTTCATAAAAAGAGAGAAAACCTCCTCAGAAAACCACCAAAATAAAATGGCAGTCAGAAATACAAAGGAAGAGAAACAATGGAAACATACAAAAACAAGAGATAAAATAGTAGTATGAAGCCTTAATATATCAATGAACAGTTTAAGTGTAAAGGAATTGAATTCTCCAATCAAAAGACACAGAGTAGATGGATGGATTAAAATACAAGATGTAACAATATGCTGCCTCCAGTAAACACATCTCAGCTATAAAGACAAACATAGGCTCAGAGTGAAGGGATGGAAGATGATACTCCAAGCTAATGGCAAACAGAAGAAAGCAAGTGTTGTCATACTTACCTCAGACAAAGAAGATCTTAAGTTAAAAAAGACAATGAGAGACAAAGAGGGACAGTACATAATGATAAAAGGGACATTCTACCAAGAGGACATAAACTTATAAATATATATACACCTAACATAGGAGCATCAACACACATAGGGCAGACCTAAAAGGAGACCTAAAGGGAGAAATTAAAAACAACACAATAATGTGGGGGACCTCGATACCCCACTTACATCAAGGGACAGATCATCCAGACAGAAAGTCAACCAGAAAATAGTGGATTTAAGTAAAACACTTGATCAGATGGACTTAATAGATATATATACAGCATTCCATCCAAAAACAGCAGAAAACACCTTCTTCTCTACTGCATGCAGATAATTCTCAAAGATAGACCATATGGTGGGAAATATGGAAAGCCTCCATAAATTTGAGAAGATTGAAATCATATCAAGCATTTTTTCTAACCACAATTCTATGAAGCTAGAAATCAACTACAAGATAAAAACTGGGAAAGTCAGAAATATGTGGAGATTAAACAACATATTACTGAACAACCATTGGATCAATGAAGAAATCAAAGGAGAAATTAAAAAATACCTGGAGACAAGTGAAAATGAAAATACAACATACCAACTCTTATGGGATGCAGCAAAATTGGTCAGAAGAGACAAATTTACAGCAATACAGGTCCACCTCAACAAGCAAGAAAAATCTCAAATAAGTAATCTTAAAATACACCTAAGATAACTAGAAAAAGAACAAACAAAGTCCAATTTCAGCAGAATGAGGAAAATAATAAAAATCAGAGTAGCAGGGCTGGCCTGGTGGTGCAGTGGTTAAGTTCACATGTTCTGCTTCAGTGGCCCAGAGTTCGCAGGTTCAGATCCTGGGTGCGGACATGGCACCACTTGGCAAGCCATGCTGTGGGAGGTATCCCACATATAAAGTAAAGGAAGATGGGCACAGATGTTAGCTCAGGGCCAGTCTTCCTCATCAAAAAAAAGAGGAAGATTGGTGGCAGATGTCAGCTCATGGCTAATCTTCCTCAAAAAAAAAAAAAATCAGAGCAGAAATAAATGAAGTAAAGAGTAAAAAAAGTAGAAAGGATGAATGAAACTAAGAGCTGGTTCTTTAAGAAGATAAACAAAATTGACAAACTCTCAGCCAAACTCACCAAGAAAAAAAGAGAAGAACCTCAAATAAATAAAATTAGAAATGAAAGAGGGGAAATTACAACAGATACTGTAGAAATATAAAGGATTATAAGAGAATACTATGAAAAACTATATGCCCACAAATTGGATAACCTAGAAGAAGTGGATAAATTCTTAGACTCATACAACCTCCCAAAACTGAATCAAGAAGAAATAGAGAATCTGAATAAACCAATCACAAGTAAAGAGTTTGAAATAGTAATCAAAAACTCCCAAAAAACAAAAGTCCAGGACCAGATGGCTTCTCTGGACAATTCTACCAAACTTTCAAAGAAAATTTAATACCTATCCTTCTCAAACTATTACAAAAAATTAAAGAAGATGGAACACTTCTTAACTCATTCTATATGGCCAACATTACCCAGATACCAAACCAAATAAGGACACCACAAAGAAGGAAAATGATGGGCCAATAAAGCTGATGAACATAGATGTAAAAATCCTCAACAAAATATTGGCAAACCCAATACAGTAATACATTAAAAGGATCATATTCCATGATCAAGTGGATTTATTCCAGGGACACAGGGATGGATCAACATCCACAAATCAATCGATGTGATACACCAAATTAACAAAATGAGGAAAAAGCATGGCGTGATCATCTCAAGAGATGCAGAGAAAGCATTTGACAAGATTCAACATCCATTTATGATTAACACAAAAAACCTCTCAATAAAATGAGTATAAAAGGAAAGTACCTCAACGTAATGAAGGCCGTAAATGACAAATCCACAGCCGACATCCTACTCAATGGGGAAAAACTAAAAGCCATTCCTCTGAGAACAGAAACAAGACAAGGGGGCCCACTCTCACCACTCCTATTCAACATAATACTGGAAGTTTGGGCCAGAACAATTAGATAAGAAAAATAAATAAAAGGAATCTAAATTGCAAAGGAAGAAGTGAAACTCTTGCTGTTTACAGAAGACATGATTCTACATATAAAAGACCCTAAAGAATCCATCAGAAAACTATTAGAAATAATCAACAACTACAGCAAAGTGGCAGGGTACAAAATCAACTTACAAAAATCAGCTGCATTTCTATACACTAACAATGAGCTAACAGAAAGAGGAGTCAAGAATATAATTCCGGGGGCCAGCTTGGTGGTACAGTGGTTAAGTTCGCTACCCTGTGGTAGCATCCCACATAAAAAAGAGGAAGATTGGCACAGATGATAGCTCAGGGCCAATCTTCCTCACCAAAAAAGAATAAAATCCCATTTACAATCACAACAAAAAGAATAAAATATCTAGGAACAAACTTAACCAAAGAGGTGAAAGACGTATACACTGAAAACTATAAGACATGATTGAAAGAAATTGAAGAAGAAATAAAGGAATGGAAATATATTCCATGCTCATGGGCTGGAAGCATAAACATAGTTAAAATGTCCATACTACCTGCAAGCCTAATGACATTCTTCATGGAAATAGAATAAAGAATCCTAAAATTTAGATGGAACAAAAGACCTCGAATAGCCAAAGCAATCCTGAGAAAAAAAGAACAAAGCTGGCAGCATCAAAATATATGACTTTAAAATATACTACAAACAGCATGATACGGGCATGAAAACAGACACACAGATCAATGGAACAGAATTCAAAGCCAAGAAATAAAACCACACTTATATGGACAGTTAATCTTTGACAAAAGAGCCAAGAATATAAAATGGAGAAAGGAAAGTCTCTTCAATAAATGGTGTTGGAAAAACTGCATATGGACAGCCATATGGAAAAGAGTGAAAGTAGATTATTATCTTGTACCATACACAAAAATTAACTCAAGATGGATTAAAGACTCAAATGTAAGTCAGTCCTGAACCATAAAAATCCTAGGAGAAAATATAGGCAGTACACTATTTGGCAGTGGTCTTAGCAGCATCTTTTCAAATACCATGGCTACTCAGGCAAGGAAAACAAAAGAAAAAATTAACAAATGGGACTACATCAGACTAAAAAGCTTCTGCAAGGCAAATGAAACCATGAACAAAATGAAAAGACTACCCACCAACTGAGAGAAAATATTTGCAAATCATATATCCAACCAGTGATTAATTTCCAAAATACATAAAGAACTTATAAAGCTCAACAACAACAAAAAAAACAACCCAGTCTAAAAGTGGGCAGAGGATGTGAACAGAAATTTTCCCAAAGATGATATATAAATGGCCAACAGGCACGTGAAAAGAAGTCCAACATCACTAATCATTAGTGAGATGCAAATCAAAACTGCAACGAGATATCACATTACACTGATCAGCATGGCTACAATTAGCAAGACATAAAATAACAAATATTGGAGAAGATGTGGAGAAAAGGGAGCCCTCATACACTGCTGGTAGGAACACCAAGTGGTGTAGCCAATATGGAAAACAGTATGGAGATTTCTCAAAAATTAAAAATAGAAATGCCATATGACACAGCTTTTCCACTACCAGGTATTTATCCAAAGAACTTGAAATCAATGATCCAAAGAGATTTATGCACCCTTATGTTCATTGCAGCATTATTCACAATAGCCAAGATGTGGTAGCAACCCAAGTGCCCTTCTATGGATGAATGGATAAAAAAGAGTTGGTATATATATATGGTTGTATATATATATACAATGGAATACTACTCAGCCATAAAAAAGACAAAATTGTCCCATTTACAACAACATGGATGGTCCTTGTGGTTATGATGTTAAGCAAACTAAGACAGACAAAGACAAATACTGCATGATTTAACTCATATGTGGAAGATAAACAAATACATGGATAAAGAGAAGAGATTAGTGGTTACCAGAGGGGCAGAGGGCTGGGAGTGGGAGAAAGGGGTAAAGCGACATGTATATACAGTGACAGACAAAAATTAGACCACTGATGGTGAGCACGATGAAGTCTTTTCAGAAATTGATAAATAATAATTTATACCTGAAATTATACAATGTTATAAACCATTATGATCTCAACCAAAATTATTGAAAAAAGAAAACTAATTGGAATGTGAATAATAAACATTATAATAATATATATGAAAAAATATGAAGATTACTTTCATTTAAATGGCAAATGTAATTTTATCCATTAAACTATTTAGGAATATTTGAAATATTTTGCTTTATTTAAGATTATTGCAAACAGAAAATATAAAAACATTTTTCTGGAACATTCTGGAAGTTTACCAATTGATCAATTCAATATTTGCTGAGTTCCAAATATCTATGTTTCAGTTACAGAGATTCATCTTTGTACAAATTCTTGTGGATTTATTATGCTAGAAGGGCCATTCCTGAGGCTGAAAAAACAATAGAATTAAAATAAAATAGTTAAGATTAAAAATAAACAAATAAAATAAGTAGGTACACAGTAACAAAATTTGCAGAATTAGATCATAGTGAGATGTTCTTAGATATATATGGTTATATCACTAGTAAATATGCAAGTTTTATATTTGCATATTTATAAAATAGAAAATACATTTTATATTTATATTTGACTCAAAGTTTCAATCAAATGATTTAGAAATTCGGATTTGAGACATGGTATAAATTGATATTGAATGGGTTTATTTGCAAAATTCCACATACATATTGGTCCAGATGAGACTGAGAATATAAAAAGAATAAGATAATTTTATACTAGTATGTCCATTGTGGCAATAATATAACTAAAAAGAAAGACATTTTTGTAAAATTCGTGTGTTAAGAGTGTGATACATTTGATATGAGACTATTGACATTTATATTATATTTATCTTAAAAATTCAAGTTTTTAAAAACATATTTTGAGAAATTAAAAAAATATTTCTTCAATTGGAAATGAATGTAATAAAGGATAGCATGGTTTGGAATTTAATAAAAATGTTATTTAATTTAGTTTCCAAAGTTGACAAGTAAAAAGCACTTTCTATTAGATTTTTCAGAGTGTGTTCTGATTTTTCAGTTTTATTACATAGAACAATTCATTAAAAGAAAATAACTGAGAAATATTAAGAATTGGGTGATATAGTGTTTGTGGTAGGTCAAATGTCTTTTTACTAATACCTCTAATGTTCTTAAAGAAAAGATGTAATTAAATGTAAGAGGAGAGAAAGAGAGAGTGAGAGACTGAAAGATGAAAAAAAATTTTATTTTGAATAGGCCAAAACAAATGTAAACAGTATCACAGTAACATAGCAAAACAAAGAAAGCAATTGCTTTCTGCTGAAAAAAGTTTGAACTTTTAGATATAAAGAAGAAATTTTTATGAGGAAAATATGTAAGGACAATATAAGCATCAAGAAACCAAAAAGTTGGCTGTGTCAGAGAGCCCTGAGGAAAAAGATCTTGTGAGTGACAACGGAGCTTATAAAGTCATTGTTTGGTTTTAGCTGTGGATAAACTGATCCAAGTGACTTTAACGATGTTCCTTCCTGCTTATTGTTTGTACATAATATATATATATTTTTCTTATTAAGAATTAGGAGCAGGGATTGTGAATATTGTTTTCAGGTCCATGTGGGACTCTCATAAATTTGAAGAAATATAAACCCAAGTTTGTATTTATATTCTATGTTATGGAAACTTTCAAAAAAAGCAACTTCTACATATCTAATATCAGAAAGTAAAATCCATTGAAAAGTTTAAGTTGAAATTTTAAATATCTTCTAACTTTTGACATTTGTCTTAGCCAAACTTTCTTACAAAAGAAAGCCTGATTCAAAGGCTTCCATGTGGATATTTCTTTGCAATGCAATTGGCAATGCTATACCAAAGAAGCAGGAAGAAGGGCAAAAGTGATGTGAGGCAGAGAAAGAGGACAAAAAAATAGAGAGGAGTACATTAATGAGCTAGTCACAGCTTTTTATCAAGTGCTATTGTTTATTCCATCACTGTCTTCTGAGAAAACATAGAGTTTTCTGCTGGAGGGAAGAAGAAGAAATGATCAATTGGCTCCCTCCCACCCCTTTCTTATTACTGGTCAAAATCTACCCCATCAGTCATAGTTGCCCACACTTGTGCGTTATCTTACTATGACAGTGTTTAGGCACAGTAGATGATCTTGCCTTTTCAGTTGGTACCAACTGCAGGGCTCCTTGATCTGTAGGAACTTGGCACTACAAACACAGGAAGAGCATTAGCTGTTCCTAGGATGACACTTGATATTGATTCAATATCCTTATCTTACCAAGTGAAACAAGTTTGGTACACACACACACACACACACACACATACACACACACGGGAAATTAAAAAAAAAAAAGTAAGCATCTGTTGATGAAAGTAAAATGCTTTATCTATTTCCTTCACTTAAAGGAGTACATTCCAAATCTAACTATTTTCAACTTTCACATCGTTCTCACTTTCTCTTCTCCCAAATAAGTTCATCATGAATGTTTTTGAAGAATTCCTCTTTGGTAACAAAGTAATCCATAGCCAAAACATATAATTTGGATTATGATGTTATGTGGCAAAAAAACAAAATTGAAATAGATTTGGCATGAGACAGACATCACATTCTGCTTCCTAGTGATTTCAAACTCTACCTCTTGGAAAATAACATGCAAGCAGTTTAAGCCACCATGATTAGTAAAACGGGCTTCCAATGTGCTATTGGCAGATGTCACGTCATTTTTTAAAAGTAACAATTCATGCCTTTCTCCACAAATATCAAAATGTTTCAAAGTTCTTTATTTATAAAGCCAAATTCTTAGTTTTTGAATGAAAAAACTTAAGTTCAGCTTCTGATTATAAGGAATACTCTCACAATAGCTCATAATACTATTCATTATATGTAACTAAATGAAATAAGAGCCATCAACCCCTAGAAACTAATTGTATTCAAATATATATAAGGTTTTCGTTTGTTGAATTTTTTTTTGAGTTTGTAAAGTATTTTCTCATGGAAACAATGTTATTAATGGTCATCAGTCCTCAAACTAGCTAACTAAACTCTAAAGAAGACTTAAATGGAGAAGCGTACTACGTTCATGGACCAGAGTCAACATTGGTAAGATGTCAGTTCTTCCCAAACTGACGTGTGAATTCAAAACAAACTCAATAAAAATCACACCAAGCTCATTTTGTAGAGATGGACAAGCTCATTCTAAAATTTGCATGCAAAGGAAAATGACCTCAGTGGCCAAAAATATTTTGAATGGTAGAAAAATCTGAATGAGAGATTACAAGGCTCACAATAACACTACAGTAATCAAACCAATAAAGATAGACAAACAGATCCTGTAGACATATAGAACCAAATAGGAGGTCCAGACACAGAGCCACTCACATATGATCAATTGTTTTTTAACAAAAGCACCAAAGTAATTCAATGGACAATGGATAGTTTTCTTAACACTTTTGTTTCTCCTGGAACAATTAGAAATCCATATCCAAGAAATGTATCGTCTTCATATCATACAAAAAATTACTCAAAATGGATCATAGACATAAAATGTAATAGCTAAAATTATTTTTAAAAGCCTAGAAGAAAATATAGGAAAAAACATTTATGACCTTGTATTAAACAAACATTTTTAAGATATTACAAAAAAACCTGAACCAAAAAACATAAAATAATAGATAATTGTAA
Source organism: Equus asinus (assembly GCF_041296235.1). NCBI lineage: Eukaryota > Metazoa > Chordata > Mammalia > Perissodactyla > Equidae > Equus > Equus asinus. Next base: position 111,831,663 of record NC_091792.1, on the reverse strand, counting down.
TTTTGCAAGACTTAAATCTTCTGCTCTACAAAAGACAATGTTAAGGAATGAAAAGTCAATCCAAAAACTGAGAGAGATATTTGCAAAATTTGTATGTGATAAACAGCATGCATAAAGATTTATTTCAATTCTATAACAAAATGACAAGCAACCTAATTAAAAATGTGCTAAAGTATTGAGCAGACATTTCACCAAAGAAGATATAAGAATGCTCAATAAGCCCATGAAACTTTGCGCATCATTATCTATCAGGGATATGTAAATTGAAACCACCACGTAGCACCACTGTGTATTCATCGTAATGGCTAAAATTAGAAAGACTGACAACAACAAATGTTGATGAGGATATTAAGGAAACTAAACTCTCCTATTTTGGGGGTGGGAATGCAGAATGGCACAGCCACTTTGAAACAATGTGTCAGTTTATTATCAAGTTAAACATGTGCTTAACATATGACATAGCAATCCCATTACTAGATGTTTATCTTTGCAAAATGAAAACATTGGTCCATATTAAGATTTGTATGTGAATGTTCTTAGCAACTTCATCCATTATAGCCCCAAACAGAAAACAACTCAAAAGCCCGTCAACTGGTGAAAGGATACATGTATTGAGGATTGCTCAGCAATAAAAAATAACTACCTATAGTCACAATACCGTGGATGAATCTCAAAGTGAAATGCTAAATGAAAGAACCCAAATACAAAAGATTATTTACTATATTAGCTCACTTGTGGAAAATTCTACAAAAGGCAAAACCACAGTGACAGCAACCAATAGTTACAACAACATGGATGAATTTCAAAAGCATCATACTAAGTGAGAGAAGTCAGATATAAAGACTGCATACCCTCTGAGCCCGCTTATGAGAAATTCTAGAAAAGGCAAAACCGTAGTAACAGAAAGCAAATATGTCATTGCTAGGTGGCAAGGGTAGGGAAAGAGTTTGAAAAAAAAGATACGTGTGGGGACACTTTTGGATAATGGAAATGTGCTATATCATGATTTTGGTGATAATTAACATAGCTACACACATTTGCTGTAATATGTCAAATTAGTGATTTTGTTATATGTAAATTTTACCTCAATAAAACTGACTTTACAAAATCAACAATAGTAGCCAACTCTAGAGAGAGAGCATAATTTGGGCCAAGAATCTACAACAAACTGAAATTATTTTTTTTTTACTAAATTTAAGCATTTTAATTAATCATATGTTTAACGTCTCTTTCCATCTTCCATATCTAAATTCTATATCTATATCTAAATAAGACTATTGCCCCAAATATAGTTTTTATACTTCAGTTGGTATAGAAGTAATTTTACATGGAATGTAAATTCTTAAAGGTTAATAGTTATGTATTTTTCTTAATTAATTATAACAAGTGACAGTTTCCCATTTATGATAATTACAAAATTGCCCTTTGTTTAAATAGAATCAGAGGAGTCGGGCTCCAGGCTGAAATTACTATGGTTGATTACAAAGTCTCTCCCTGGCAGAACACATGGGGGAGAGTTGTCCTCCCCGCGGCAGACTTGGTGTGCACAGCGCCTTGCAGCCTCTGAAGAGAGTTGTAGTCAAAGACTCAGCCCCTCCTCCCCGGGGAAGCCACGAATTTACTGCCATCTGCACTCTTACTTTAGGTGCCTCCATTTGATGGTCACTTCTTGGGAGCTCTCGGTCAAGGCCTCTGCTGAGACATCCTTATCAGATGTCCATGAATACAATTTTCTCCACTACAAAGTACTTTTCCACTCCTTACTTTTTCCTTCTCTCCCTTTTCCTGGCTCTTGAGTCCGTAAAACGTTGGGAGTCTTTTGTTCCAGTTTCTCTCTGCAGTCAGTTGACTCCTGGAGGAGGGGGCACAAAACGTTGGAGGAGCTGACATATTTTTTCTAGCCTCTTGGTTACTGATTGCAGTAAGTGAATAAAGGCTTGACTTATTTCGGTTAGCTTGTTGCCCTAATTCACCAACTTGATATCTGGCAGCTGAGCTGCCTCACTCCTTATCTCCCTCACTTTCTCCCCACCCCACCCTCTTTCTCTTGCTGTCTCTGTTTCAGCTCTTGACAAAACCTAATTTAATATAATTAAAAAATAAATACTATTAAAGGATATATGCAGATTCATAAACATTATAGACGTATAAACCAAATGGTTAAATTTGGGAACAATGCTTTATTTTCCATCACAAAAATTCCCATTGTACTTCTGGTGGTATCATGTAATAAAACGGGAGTAATAGTCATCTAAACACTTTCTTAAAGTGTATTTTTTAATGTTTGGAGTTACCTCCAATCTAAAGCAATTATAGAATAGAAAATGAGAGTTTCTTTTTTAATAAAAAGTACCATTATAAAAAGTAAATGTGCATAGAGTAAACTGCCCCTCCCCAAACCATATTTGTAAGAAAGTGCAAATATATTTCTGTTCCTACTTTTATTAATCCTGCTGTAGTTTTCTAAACCTTTACCCCAAACGACGTCAAAGTTTATTATAGCCCTTTTTAAAGTTCCTCCCAATAATATCACAGAAAAAGCAGTTAGCAGATATGTATTTTATCCATTCCCCTTTTATAGATAACTTAGATATTTTGAAAGAAACCATTACTGTTAATTGTAAGAACATTCTAACCCCATTTAGAAATATGCGAATAAGAAAAGTATTAAAACATAGCTATTAGAATGATTCTCTTTAACTGAAAGGTCACAAAAATTCTTGCTGATACTGAAACAGCTGCTGAATGGTCAGCAAGTTTTTTTAAATTGCCAAATATAAGTAATTCATGCTGTGGCAATTATTTTGTGTTAACAAGATCTTTAGAGAAAACAAGAAAATAGAGTGTAAATTCACATTGATTTCTGTTCTTCCAGCCAGTCAATTGCTTAAAAAAACAAACTGGAATAACAGATTAAGTAGTTAAATATCTAATAAATTTGAGACAAGGAGTTATCTTGTAAGTTATGGTTATTGCATATTTTCACGTAGGACACCTCTAAAGGATTCAGCACTACTTTAATTTCTTTCAGAATCATTATGAAAAAAGTTTCTAATACTTGAAAATGTGGGATGAAAACTCTCTCTCATCAATATAGTTCCATATTTTTTAATGGATTTGTTGTTCCCTAGCTGTTTGACTTCTAGCAGCAATTGTAATATTTGTTTTCTAATTAAATTCTGACTTTTGAAATGATTTAAACAGATTTAATGTTAGAAAGCACTCTAGGGTTTTGCAAATGTTCAAAATCTTCCCATTCATTGGAAGATTTGTCCATTAACACCTAAAGCAAAATTTTACGAATTGTATAATTGGAAAAATTCTGATTACCCCATGAAATAATGCTACCAAATTGTTAGAATTTTTGAAAGCTATATTTATTAAAAGAACATAGAAAAATATATTGGTTTGCATTGAGAATCTTTAAAATGTTCCTTAAGTTTAGCTGTATGGGCGTATTCCATAGACACATTCCTGGAATGATTTTTAAAAGTATCGATCTTGCCTGACAACTCTGAGGAAGCTGAAAAGATTTAGAACCAAGCTGCTATTATCTAATAGTTAAAGCCATAAGATAACACCAAACAACTGGAAGGATAAGAGTACTAGATAATAGCAAAGGCTCTGTGGATCATGTCTAGATGGTAGCTGGGAAAGTAGACATGATTCTGCCTTCTCTTTTGATTAGAGGGAAGCATTTCGACAGACTTTGAGAGGAGACTTGCTTTCCTGCTGCTTGAGTATAAATACTCAAGTAATTTATACTCAAGTAATACTTGAGTGAATTTATACTCAAGTAACGCTTGAGTAATAAAGGTTTAATTGCAATCAACCAGATTTAAGGCTTAGACTATAGTGGTGAATTTGACTCTTCGTTCACAGTTTGCATGCTTTTTAAAAAAATCATGTATATGTTTTTGTAAAATCTATTTATTAACAGACTGTCAAACAATTTGTATTGTGGGCTGTATATCAACAAATATCTAAGGGAGAAAACTTTGAATCAGCAGAAGTAGCCAAATATAAATAAAAAAATATGAGCACTTGTGTCCAGTAACTTTATCTTCTGTACATGATTCAACGGAGGCCTAGATTCAAAGACCTAGAGTTTTCCTGCTTCTTTGTTTATATTAATCCTTTTATTTATTTATTTATTTATTTTTACCAAGTGAGTTCTTTCTTTACATAACTATTCCTCAGGCGTTTTTTGTATATTTTTATTTTTTTCCATAAGTAACTAGTCAAGAGAATATAATTATCTTACAAGTTACTCTATTTATCCCTCCAAAAAATGTCTAGGCACCAAACAAATGGTATGAGGAAAAAAGAAATTTTTCTGTTAACTCTGTTAATCCCATCACTTAATTTCTATAACAAAAGGGGCTTTAATAGTAACACTCATTATTGAGCATCTTTTAAATTCAATAAACACATCAATGTGCATACTTGCATTGTAGAATAGGGAGTTTTTCATCTATGGACCTGTTCGCTAATTCCAGTTGTTCTAAATTTGTTATTAGGGCATTGTGATTGAATTTCTTATTAAATGAGAGTCTTTATCTTGCCTTTCAAGTTTTATTCTAGATCTAAAATCCTGAGTGGTCTGACACCAGTTTCTTCAATGACCTTAAAAATCCCCTGTAAAATGTGATTAAGCTAATTTGCTTATCTAAAGGCAATTCTTTGGATTCACATGGACAACAAATATACCTTTGTTTACATTAACAAACTTATAAAATGTACGTTAAATAATCTTTCTGCAAGTAGATTTTAAGCCTACATCTCAACATTATCCTATAAACTCTCAAACGTTCTTAAATATTATACTATCAAAGACTTGACTGCTTCTTTGTTGAGAAGATTGTACTTAACTTCAAACACTTTTCTTTAGTTTTATTTAAATATTTTATGAGAGAAAAAGAGAGAGAGAGAACACTGCTAGCTGAATCTCAGCTGAGATTCCCAATATGCCCTTGGTTTTCCTGACAGCCTCAAGCAAGGTTCAAATCTATTCAATGAGCTAAACTAGTGTGAAAAATGAATGGCATCAACTCCAGCTATGGGTTAAAAGCTCACAGGAAAAGACAGACATTATCAAAAATGATAGTCATGTTCCTCTGCCAAGTGGATAGTAAAATTTGACAAAAACCAGTTAGTAAAATAATAGTTCATAACAGGGCATGCTTAGTAGACTATAAAACTACCAAAGGATCTTTAGAAATTGAACTTTCAGTTTGACAAAAGAGAGTATTGCCTCAATACCTACTGGCTTACAGGCTATCAAAATAACAAAATAACAAATATAATAGCAGCGTTTAAATCGATATCTAGGATTCGAAACCCAGCAAGAATTCACCTGGATAATAAATATATAACATTTAAGTCAAAGAAGCCTGTATTTTATACAAATATACTGCAGAAGGCATTTCACTTGCTAAAAAATATAGCACAGTCTTATATAACAGTAAATTATTTCAGATTTTATTTACAATGACTTTTACTTTAAGCATAGACACTTGACTAACTTGGCAAATAGTTCGTAAACACTTGAGAATAAAGTTTTTACAAAAATAATCTGTCAAGGTGAAAACATTTTTTGCATTGAGTGATATAAACATATCAGCGCGTAACTAAATCATGAGAAGGATCAGAATGTAAGATCTGTGTGCCCAGTGTTGCTTCAAGCCCATGCACGCTCTGCTCCCTCAAAGTGGAACATAATTTTTCTTCCTGACTTAACACACACATAAACACATACGCATACACAGACTTGTCTTGATCCAAGAGCCAGTAACGCTTTGGAGGTTAAAAGTTTTAGGCATAGTCTAGCAAAACTGTGGTAGAGAAAAGGGACAACCTAGTCAATACAGGAAACAGGAATAAGGATAGTGATATCAGCAGACGCAGGAACGCAGAGGCAGAGGGGACTAGGGCTCGCTGACTGTTGGCAGGTTGCTGTTTCTACCATATGATGTGAGTGCGCACCAAAAGGAGCGAGTCCAGCTGAGAATTGGATTACATAAGCCACTTGCAAGTGGAGAAGAGTACCATATATGGACCACACACATATACCTTTACACACACTCGATGATATATACTTTTCTATATCAAAAGAGATACAAACCATTGTGCCAGTGGTGTTCTAGATCTGACTCACATCAGCTTGTGAGAGACAATTTTAAAGTTTTAGGAATTTTGCCATCTGGTTGTTAAATTCAGTCATTTTTAAAAGTTAAATTACGTAAACTGCCAACAAAATAAATTGTAGTGAAAACAAAGTTAATAAAATATCAAAAGTCATAATTCCTTAATTATATTACTACATTTTACTATTATCTATGTCTTTAAGTTAATTGTATGTATTATATTTGTATGATTGGAGACTATAAAAATGTATGTTATTGTGCGTCTCTTCTGAATTCTTTGTAAGGTAGTGTCACATTTGTAGCTTCAAATTGACCAAAGTAGGATTATTCACACAACATAAATGAGTAAACATTAAAAATTAGGGGATTTTTTTAACAGCCAGTAATTAAACATTCCTAGTACATCACTGTGTGATGCCCTAAAATTAAATTTCAAAAGGGGTAATTTTCAACACAAGAATATAGTAGTTTTTTTAAATTCAGTTAACGTTTAATTTTATAGTGAAAGTTGAGTCAAATTTTAATCTTATTTCCTTATTTTTGATAGAACATACATCTCTGATAATATTAGAAATCAATTTCTAAGCCAATATGATAATCTTTACTTTATACCTAATGACAACCTCACTCAATTGATTTGTATCCACCTGATCCATGTATGTGACTGTAGATGCTCAATTTCTGTCCTGTAGTAGAAAAGTCATAATTTAATGACACATTAGAGTGATAAGAATCCACACTGTATTTGTATATTCCTATAACAGAAACTGCTACCATATGCAGAATAAATGAACCATATTCACAACTATCTGAGAGATTATGAGTGTAATGTTGAATCGTGAAAAAGAGGAACACCTCAAATTTCCTACCAGCTAAACCTTCCCAGGATACTTGTTCTTAAACTTTGGTATGAAGAAGAATCATCTACTAATTTTACTAAAATAGTAATGGCTAGGGCTTACCTCTAAGACTATACTGCAGTAGGTATATGTGAAGCCGGCACCCTAAGTAATATAGGTGGTCCATGGACCTCACGTTTAGAAACACTTCTCTAGGAGGTAGTAATATTTAATTTCTCTTCTGAAAAATAAATGTGATGGGAATCACATTTTACAAATACCAGTTAGGAATTGTCTCCAGTAAGCATCTCCAAATTGTTTAATATCTTTAGCCAGAAATTAAAATAAAATTTGATTTAAGTAAGTATTAAGCAATTTGAAATGTTTATGTTTACATTCTAATGTGGTTTGCACGTAACTTTTCTAAAAGTCTCTTTCGAAATTTTACCTACTGAAGAAGACCGTCCCGTAAGTGAACGACATAAAAAATCCCAGTAAAGGGGGCCGGCCCGGTGGCGCAGCGGTTAAGTTCGCACGTTCCGCTTCTCGGCGGCCCGGGGTTCGCTGGTTCGGATCCCGGGTGCGGACGTGGCACTGCTTGGCAGCCATGCTGTGGTAGGCGTCCCATGTATAAACTAGAGGAAGACGGGCACGGATGTTAGCTCAGAGCCAGGCTTCCTCAGCAAAAAGAGGAGGACTGGCAGTAGTTAGCTGAGGGCTAATCTTCCTCCAAAAAAAAAAAAAAATCCCAGTAAAGATTGTTTCCATATTAAAGCTGTCAGGGAAACATAAGGGCAGTCAGAGAGCTTGATTAATTAATACTTGCAACTGGGATCAAATCGTATAGGTCAGCTTCTGCAAATATTTCAGGGTTGATGAGAAATTAGGACGACTAATAAATGAAGAGTGAGTGACATTACATTAATGATGACTTTAAAGCTGCTGGGGTATTGAACTCATCAGTAGAGTTTATCCTTAATAAGAAAAACAGCAAAAAGGAATCCATGCAATTAGAAGTGGCAGGCTTGTAATAAAAACAACTTTTGATTAAAAACAGGCATAGGATATTTTATTTGAACTTAGGTACCTTGCTTGACAAATTAAAAGTACCATTATTAAAAAGTAGAGATAATTAGTATAGAAAAGTTATAAAAAAGACATGTTAAATATTTTAGTAATCCTTATGATAGTTCTTAAGTACTAGAAAAGCACTAGAAATCATTTGGAAACAAAGTACACATGAAATAAAAGGAGATGTTTAATACTAATTTGATTAACGAAAACATCGGATGAAATAAAAGCTAACAATAAGAGTTGTTAAAGAATTATTGAATCTAAACCGTGTGACATGGCTTAAGAGTCATTTCATGATCTGATGAAATCTTCCCAAATCAGTCACATTTCTCACCATCATCTCTCCTTGGATCCCCTCCGTGCCCCCCCATAGACATTGTGCTCACGGATGTCTAACCATTCAGTTCCCCAAACTGGCTTATACTGTAAATCATTTTCCCCTCCTCTTTTTCTTTTATCTAACCAAATCTTAGTAATCGTTGGCTCTTAGTTTAGATGACGCTTCCTCTGAGAAGGCTTCCCTGAATTTCTTTCTGGGTTAAGAATATTTCTCTGTGCTTCCGTAGCACTGTGCATGTCCCATTGTAGTCTTTATCATCTTGCCTGAGCTGGCTAGTGCACTAGATTCTTGGAGGAAAAGAATCTGTCTCTCTTGGGTACCATTTCTTCAGCATCCAGCAGAGTTCTCAGAAAACATTTACTGAGTGCATGAATGGACTCAATAGTCTATTAAGCTTCCTCGCTTGGAATATTAAGATATTTTATTTAGGAACTGATGCTGGAGCCATTCATAGGAGATTTACCTACACGCACTCTTATTTCCTAAAATCTGTTGCAGAGCAGTCTCATAAAACAAAGCCCGTAGGCTGCCTACATCAAAATCTTCTGAGACGTTGTTAAAATACCTAAGTCCTTGGATCCCACCCAATAACTTCTGAAATAGAATTTCTGGAAATACAATCATGATATTCCTACACACACTAAAATCAAGGAACCCTGCTGAGGGGAAAACATGGCAAGGTTGCATTTTTGTTGATTCTTGGATACAGAATTTTTTCTATACCATTACCTCACAAAAGTTTGGGGCATAAAATACTTCACTCATAGACACAAGCAGAGTTGTCTGCATAAAATATGTAAATATAAATATTTTGCATATAATATGTAAATATAATGTGAAGATACCTAATAAAATTAATTGACCAGCAAATTCCGTCAAGTTGCGTAAAGTAATATTTCAGAAGGCAACAGAACAACAGCATAGAGACAATGGGCAGAGACACTAATTCATATACATCCTGACTGCATTGCCAGGTATGATTTGCCCACTTTTATACCAATCTGAAAGTTAGTAGAATGAGATAGTCTGCTAGTGAGCTAATCAGAATGGTTCACTTATATTAGCTTCAGACCCAATTATTGCAGGAAACTATGATGAGAGATTGTCACGTGTGAAACATCAGGATCAAGGCTCAGGGCCAGGTTTGACACCTTCAACAATACCTTTCTACTTGGTGAGAGAGGAAAACCACCCTCCCTGTCATCTTCACTTTAAAATACCACTGACTTTTCTCTGTTTCTTTGCAATTTTCCTTTAAATAACATCTCATTTAAACAGTGTCATATAAAAGCAATTCTTAGAATTATTTCACAAGTCTTAACTGTTGACTCGAGTAAGTTATTTGAGAAAGTGAATAGGTAGTAAATATCCATATAATGCCCTTACACCCTAGTTTGCCTGCGATGGTCTAATTTAATCCTATATTCCTAGTGTAATAATTAATCCTACCTCTTTCATTCTCAAAAGCACCCCAGTGAACAATAAATTCTATGACACTCAAATTTTAAACAGCCTTGGTAAGTGGCATGAACCCTGTAAAAGTTTTTGGAAAGAAAATGCAATCTTTCATTGGTAAGTTTCTTAGTTTGTATTACCTTTCGAAACAAAATCATCATATTACTAAATTACCAACAAAAAATTATTTTTGAACTATAGTCTCTGAGGATATCTGGAAACAATCATAAAAGAAAGTAACAGGAAATATCTGATATCCTATCTTGGGCTGGCTGTCAACCACATTTGAAATCATGTGCCCTTTGTCAGCTCCCTGTCTTACTCGCCTCGGCAGTGGAGATTGTATCCGGAGCAGTATATAGACTATTAGGTTAAGTAGCAAATTTCTAACTTGTGCCCATGTTGAAATAAAATTACTTTTCACCTCAGGTTTTAAAATTAAGGCAACTTTCATAGTGGGAAACAGAAAACAAAATAAAGAAAAAATAATTCCAAGTATTGAAAGAAATTTCCAGGTAACACTCAGTCCAGTGGTCTTTTCCTGGCTAAGGCTAAAGAGAACTGTGTAGTCTCTGTCATGGTAACCTAAGAAGATAGTTTTTAGAAGTCATTTGCTAATATGTTGAATGTTTCACTTGTAGCCTTTGCCAGCATTCAAGGGAAGTCACTCCTTAAACGTTTGTACAGATATATAGACTGGATGGCAACTTCAATCATCTCTTCCAAAAGTTAGATTCCAGATTCTGCCAGGCGAAGTTGAAATTTAAGTGCTTTATTTGAAATACATTTCTTTTTGTTTAGATAATAAAACACAAGTAACTTGCTCTTAAATGTAACTGTGTATAAATATTGAAAATTAATCATCCATCAATCTGCAATGATTGGCATTAGCTTAATAAAAATTAAACACTTGTCATCTGGTTTATGTATTGTGAAAATGTACTACTTCAAATTTTATCTTTTTAATACTTTTGCTAGGAAGAATTGATACTAAAATATAACACTGAGTATTATCTATCAATTTCCTTCTTGTACATATATACATATATACAAATAACTAATATTTATTGAGTTCTTTTGATGTGCCTGCAATTTTCCTAAGTACTCTATGGGAACTATCTCATTTAATCCTCAAACACTAAGAAGTAAGCATTATTACATTCACCATTTTAGAGACATGTAAACTGGGACATGGAGAGCTTTATTAATCATTCCAGATCCGTCTAGCTATATCTGTGCTGGAACTTTGACACCAGAGCCTATACACTTAACGACTTTATTTTATTGGTTTCCATTGACATTTCTTTAACAAATGGTCAGCCAGCTTGTACTCTCCATTGATTATACCACTATTTGAATGAATCCATTTTGGCATCTAGTAGTCTAAGAATTATAGATTAGCTAATGGTATTTGTGTTAGGAATGGGATATATATGATCATTTACATTGTGTGAGCATACTCGTGAAATAAAGATGTTCATCTTCATAAATAAAAGGCATTGCTGTAAGCCTTTATCCACTGCACACTACTCCTACCCCATCACTAAAAACTTCCTGATATTTTTCTTCTAAAGAGTATAAATACTGACCAGAGAGAAGGCGTGTGGGATATATCTGCTTATTATATCAGAAAGCTAAGCAACAGATTTCATCTTAAGAAGAAATATCTGCAGCAGGAAGTCCAAACCCAAATGATGAACAGAATCAAGAACATAATGGACATTATGTTCCTGGTTATAGGCTGATAAATGTAAACCAGTATTTTATCTTTAATGATCAGGAGACAATAATGAATTGTGGAAAGTGTGGCAAATCAAAAATATATGTCCAGTCTAAAAGGTCAGATCAGACATGAAATGCAAAAACAATGATTTGACTGTTTCTAAAGGGAAATCAAATATCCAGATTACATGAAATATGATTTTTAAATGTTAGCCATAGATGTAGTTTAAGAACATTTGCAAGCCAAGTAAACAAATAAGCAAACAAAACAGTTCGTGATCCAAATTCAGTATATCCTGTCAGTTTAGCCTCTGGCCTACAGCATACATCATGTACCATAAGTAGATGGGCCGGCGAATCATTGCAGTTGCCATGATACTTGGTTCTTTTTCTGCCCTTGGCATATACCATTCCATATGTGTATGAGGTAAAAGACTAATGTTCACTAAAGAAATACATAGCGAATACATTTTGGTGAATGCCTACTAAAATGGCTGTTTCTTAGGTTAGGCAAGATATTGGGGCTTCAAAAATTATAGATACATTTTCTGACCAAGGATACTCAAAATCTAAGTAGAAAAACAGAAACATAAGCAAATAATTACAGTGCAGTGTACATACTTCTTTTATAGCACTTACTATAGCACTAGGGGAACAGAAAGGAAAAAGTGACCATGTCTGACTGATTATCAGAAGGCTATGTTTTGGCTCTTGATTGAATCAGTAGGAGTTTTTAAGACAGAGAGATGGATCGGAATAGAATTATTGGCTAAGAGAATTAATGTGCTGTGATATTATGGTTCTAAGTGCCTGGAATCTTCAAACCAAGCCTTTTTTTTTTTGCACAAGATTGTGAAACAATCAGAGAGAAATATCCACATACAACACTAAATAATATTAGAACCAACCTAGCTCAGAGAATCCTAACTACTAATTTACTTTGAAATGTTAGACATAAACACTACTTTCTCTTGCCATTAAACTTGGGTAATTACCACAAACTCTTATAAAGGTTATCATGATAAAGTTTAGGATAGGATTATTATAATTTTCTGGTCAGAAGGAACCTTATTGTTCATCTAGTTCGAATTCCACCCAGTGCAGAAATTGTTTCTGGAGTCGCTAAGAGCTTTTACACCTGCTTACACAATTTTAATGAAGAGAAGTTGTCTGCCTGTCTAGAGTTGGGTTTTCTTGTTGGATAACTCTAATTTCCAGAAAGCTTCACATTGCACTGAGTTCAAATCTGCCTCCATATAAGCACTACTTATTGATTTTAAGGTCTTTTTTCTAGAATAATAGAAAATAAGTTTTAAAATTTTCACATGGCGACTCTTAAAATATTTGAAAAGAGCTATCATTTTTTCCTCCTCATAGTCTATGTATAGCCAGTTCCTTCAAATATTACTTATTTATTGTGGTTTCCAGAACTCCATGGATCAGTTATCTTTACTCAACAACATTAGTCTAAGGAGATTCTCTATCTCTTATAAATATTTGTGACATGATCATGAATGGAAAAGGATAAGAGAATCTGAATGCATCAATGTGCAATTGTCCCCAAGATTACAAACAAAATACAAACCATATGCTTTCTATATTAGACGTCTAGAGTGTCATCTAGGCAGAAGTATGTACTTCTGCATATTTCGTTTAGATTAATGTGCACCTAGAAAACTCCAGTCATTTACATTGCCCTTGTGTTTTCTGTGTTACAAAGCTCTATCTTCATGAAAATTTGTATGAAAATTAAAAAAGTCTTTCTTAAAATCTTAGCTATTTACCGTAGTCCACACCTACGAGGGCCAACCAATTTGTGGGATCCAATATTGTTACCCTGTTTGTCATAACACTTGCTTTATTACGGTTACCTCCCCACCTTTTTCTGCAAGTTTTTCTTTAATTTTTTTTTCATTACAAGCCATTCCTCTGAATCCAAACAAAATAGTAGTTCTCAGTACTGTATTACTTATGTTCTTATAAGTGACTCATGAAAAGCAGTGTGCCAGAGGGATTACATAGAACCTGATAGATTATACTTGAATAAAATTATGAAGCATTTTGTTAAATCACTCACATGTAATCACAGGATGGAATTAGCAGGTTAAATCATGAAAACTACAGAAATCATAAAGAAACATCTCCATAAATATTTGGTGAAAAAAGGGACTCCTTAACAAGATAGAACTTTTGCTTATTGTGGAAAGGATAGCCACCATAAAAGTAAAAATAAATAATTACCCATGATTTGGATATAATTTGTTTATATCAGAGAGACTGGGCTAAATGCTGAAATATATGAGATGTGTTGAAACTGGGGGCAGATATAGCAAGGACACCATAGATAAAGTTCAAATAATTGATAGAATTGCAACAAAATATTGCTGAAAAATAGAGAATATTCAAGGAAAAAATAGCATCAATGAAAGAAAGAAGTTTAGAAAGAAAGAGGGTGCTTCAGGACTCTAATAAATGGTAACTCTATTCACCTTCCAAGTTCAAAACCAATTGAGAGGTAGACATTGGGATCAAGTAGATTGTAGTAGACTGTTACATGGTAGTTCCCAGTGAATGACACATCTTAGTATTCACACCTGTATATGATCCCCTCCTGCATTGACCTCATACTTGGTAATGACTTGCTTTGAATGCAGCTTACATGAGTGACCTTTACTGAACCATATGCAGCAGAAGTACCAAACTAAGCCCAGTCAATCCACAGAATTATGTGAAAACATAAATTTGTTCAAGCCACTAAATTTTGGGACTGCTTATTATATAGCAATAAGCAATTGAAACAGTGATGTAGGTCAACAACAAGGCTGTTGGAGAAGATGGTTTAGGTATGCAGCCTAATGGGCTTCCTAAAACTGAAACCCAGAATCAGATAGTCTTAGACCCACCCATTCATGGAAGATGCCTGGTAACTGAAAATCCCTCCCCATAGGTGTTGAATTTGTGCCATAGACAATTTTGCAGCATGAAGGAGCAGAACTGAATATGCCCCGTGCAGGCAGACACATTTTAAGAGGAAAAGAAGAGGGGCTTGGCCATGCAAACTCAATTTTCTCTCTCTACCCTAATCAGATCACACTCCTTTTTCCCAGGGGATTCAGGAAACAGCGTAATGGAGGAAATAGAGACAAGAATGTCATCTTTATTGTTTCTGCACTTGGAAACAAGAGTAGGTGGAAAGGACATTCTCAGTCCCCATCCACACCATTACCACCAACAGAGCCTATGTTTTCTCCTGTATACAGACTCCCTATGAGAAGGCCTCATCTTACAACCTGAATTTCTGATGAAATTTTATGATTCTCCAAGGTTCAGGATGTGTCATATATAAGGTGTTTCTCCCTCAGGGTTCAGTTCAATGCCTGACATGGGACAGACCTGTTGCATGGAATGAATGAATAAAATCCACAAGTTTTCTGGCATAACTATACTCATTGAATTCTCTCAGAATTATTTTAAGTATGGGGGAAATTCTCTATTGTGAATTTTAATGTACCTTATCTTGTATAGATAAATTAACAAAACAAAGATCCATATTAAGTGTTTATAGTTTCTGTTTAAGTCCTATATAAGTTTATTTTCAAAATCATCACCTCCAACCTCTGTGCTCTATGATGGGCTGTGCAGAATTTAATTACTATTAATTACTGTTATTATTTCCTGATGTTCCTTATCAGAATATTTCATTTTTATGCCAATTAGAGTGTAATTATTAGGATAATGGACTCTACAAAAACCAATTATGCAATGAGACTAGATGGGACTTATCTCTAGTAATTGAGTCTCACAGTTTAAGATCAAAATAAGTGAATCAAAATGAAAATGTAGAATCATTAATCCCCCAGGCATGAGCAATAAGGTTGAATTTGCTCTTCCACCCCAAATTAAGCTGATATTTTACAGTGTCACATCAGCGGATATATGGGCCCAGTTCAGCAGGAGTGAAACTATGTTCCTCCACTTACATTTCAGCCCCAGGCCACACATCTTCCACAAAACTGTTTTTTTCTTATCAGAGCTTTACATTTGATTCAGAACAATGATGTAAACATGTGGCAAATTGTCAATCACAAAGTTTACTGGGAACTTATTTAGTCCCTTTGAGAGACCTATAATTCATAGCATGCATTTCCCTTTCAAGGAAGGCAGAATGGACAGTCAGTTGCTTGATATTAGAGGGTTGCTCTGGGAAGGTCCCACTGCCTAATCTACAGAAATGATGATAAAAATCTGAATCGTAGAGATGCATTACTTTAACTTAGTTCACGCTACATACCTGACATAGTAACACTTCAGACTGTGTATGTTCGAAAAGGACCTGATATTGAGTTCCATAACAGGGAGGAGAAGAGAAGTTGAGGACAAAGCATGCTGGGGACACAACAGAAATGGACAATACCAAAAGGGCACATTAATTTTATACACACACGTGCACACACATATATGTTTCCTTGGAGAACAAATTTTGATACTGAGAGTGGTTCTAGAGGAGTAGAATCTCAAGAATGTGTTTTCTAAATTGGTTCTGGGTTTTTTCGTAATTGGTTCTCTAATCAGTTTTAAAGGCATTGATGACTATTTCCAGTAGTAAAGAGAGCACGGATAGTTCATGGTGTGATGTGGAGTGGAGATAGGTAAAATATCACCTTTGGACACTCCTAATCAAATAGTTTTAAGAAGCCAGCTTCTGGGTGGCCATATATTTGTTAACTTAGAACGTTTTTGTCAAACTAACAAATATGATGAAATTGGCTGCTTGCTCCTAATCGCGCTTGACAAAGTGAGTAAAGATAAAGACAAATTCAAGGCTTCAAATTCCCTACTCAAGCATCATATAAATGACCTAAAAGTTTCCATGTGTTCTCGGAAAATAATCCTTCTCTCCTGTAAGTGCAGAGTTTGGATTGCTATAACCCAAAACTAGAGTCTTAAATAGCAAGTGGCTGACTTGCAGTGCAAATTGAATTACCAACCTTGCAGGGTGTCTACTGTTAAAATGAGGGACTTGATTGGGAAGGAATGAAAGCCTGCAAACTGGAATGGGAACATGTGGGAAGATTCTGACGAAGCTGGGGACATTGAACCTCTAAATTCTGATGAGTCTTTTTGAACAATAGAAGTAGTCCTCCTACCTTTGTCTGAGGAGGTTAATCCTGCTTTACCTGAGAAACATGTAGTGGCCTCCCCTGACGTAATTTTCTTGCAAGACCCTGCTGATTCTCCTCAGAACCCACCTTAATTACCTTTCTCTGCGTCTAGACCTATAGCTACACTCAAGTCCTAGAAGACCCTGAAAAGAGAGATAAATGTGTGAAACATGAAGAGATGTGCTACATTCTAAAAGAACTTCATGGTTTTTCCAATTTACATAGACAGAAGTCTTCAGGATTTGTTTAGAAATGATTAATAAGAGTGTGGGATAATCATGGAAGGAGCATAAAGTTGGATCAGGTTGAAATCATTGATATTGGCCAATTAAGTGACATTCTGGAGTCAGTGTTTCAGATTGTGGGTAGAAGAAGGTATCCAAAGGCTTAAGGAGATTGGAATGTTAGAGTGGCTTCATCATACAAGACCTACTCACTCACCCTGGTAGAAGGCCAGGGAAGATACAGAGGGCACAGCATTTACCATGACTTTGAGGAATAAATTTGTGAGGGGAGCCTCAACATCCTTAAAGAGCTGCCTAGTCAATCTTCTCTTAAGGACAGAAATTACAACAGAAACTGCCATCACTGAACTGAGATCTTTAAATGCAATGGGGATAATTGGATCCTTGGGTGGCGGGGACCAAGTGGTGGCACTTAATCACCAAAGACAAGGTGACTGTGGTGACTGTAATGGAGCACAGCATCAAAGCAGTAATCAGAATAGTCTGACTCACAGAGACCTATGGCATTGGCTAGTTGATTATAGTGCCCCCAGAAGTGAAATAAATAAATAGTCTACTACGTTCTTATGTAGTCAGTGTAAGGGGAAGAGCTCTAGGTCAAGTGAACAGAAGTCTAACTAGAATCATAGAAACAGAAAGTCATAACCCCTCAATCAGTTCTCATACTTGAGCTGGTTTACAGACCCAGAGCTCCTTGAATAAAGGGGAAGCAGACAGGACGGACTCCACTACACTGTCAAAAATTTATGATGTTAATTTTTCTCCCAGCCTTCCCCAAAGGGCCCTGTATCCTTTTACCAGGGGGACTACATATTGAGGAAAAGGAAATAATAATACTTTTCAGGGATTATTGGACACTTGTTCTGAACTGACACTAATTCCAGGAGACACAAAATGCCGTTGTGGCCCATTAGTCAGACTAAGGGCTATGGTATGGAGGTCAGGTGATCAATGTAATTTTAGCTCAGGTCTGTCTCACGGTGGGTCCAATGGGTCCCCAAAGCCTGGACCCCACAGGGCCCCACTCCTATGGTTATGTCTCCAGTTCCAGAATATATAATTGGAATAGACATAATCAGCAACTGGCAGAATCTCCACATTGATTTCCTGACTTGTGAAGTGAGGGCTATTATGGTAGGAAAGGTCAAATAGAAGTCACTAGATCTGCCTCTACCTAGGAAAATAACAAACTAAAAGCAATACACATTCCTGGAGGGATTGCAGAGATAAAGTGCCACCATCAAAGGCTTGAAGGATGCGGAGTGGTGATTCCCACCACATTGTCATTCAACTTGCCTATTTGGTCTGTGCAGCAAATGAATAGGTCTTGCAGAATGACCATGAATTATTGTTAATGTAACCAAGTGATGCCTTTAATTGCAAATACTGTACCAGATGCTATTTCACTGCTTAAGAAAATTAACATGTAACATGGTACCTGGTATGTAGCAACTGATCTGACAAATGCTTTCCTCTTGATACTTATCATTGAAACCACCAGAAGCAGTTTGCTTTGAGTTGGCAAGACCAGCCATACACCTTTACTGTCGTGCCTCAGGGTTATATCAACTGTCCAGCCCTATGTCATAATTTAGTCCACAGGAACCTTAATCGCCTTTCCCTTCCACAAGAAATCACACTGACTCATTGCATTGCATTGCTGATTGGACCTAATGAACAAGAAGTAGCAATTAGTCTAGACTTATTGGCAAGGCATGTACATGCCAGAGGGTGGGAAATAAATCTGAGAAAAATTTAGGGGCCTTCCACCTCAGTGAAATTTCCAGGGTTCCAGGGATGTGAAGCATGTGGAGATATTCCTTCTAGGGTGAAGCATAAGCTGTTGCATCTGGTCCCCCTACCACCAAAAGAGAGGCAGAGCACCTAGGGCATCTCTTTGGGATTTGCAGGCCTTATATTCCTCATTTGGTTGTACTACTCCACATAGTAAATGACTCAAACAGCCATTAGCTTTCAGTGGGGCCTAGAACAAGAGAAGGCTCTACAACAGGCCTGGTCTGCTGTGCAAGCTACTCTACCTCTTTGGCCATGTTATTCAGTAGATTCAGTGATACTTGAAATGTCAGTGGCAGAGAGAGATGCTGTTTTTAGCCTTTGGCGGGCTCTTATACGTTAATCACAGCACAGACCCTTACGATTTTAGAGCAAAGCCCTGCCATCCCCTGTGGATAGCTACTCTTTTTTCAAAAAATAACTTTTTGCTTGGTAGTGGGCCTTGGAAGCACTAAATATTTAACCATGGGCCACCAAGTTACCATGCAACCTGAGCTGCCCACGATGAACTGGGTGTTGTCTGACCCACCAAGCCATAAAATCGGGTGTCCGTAGCAGTACCCGTCATCAAATGGAAGTGGTATATACATGATCCAGGCTCAGGCAAGCCCTGCAGAAACAGATTAGAGTACTGGGAGGATTTCTGTTCACCACTGTCCTTCATGGGTATCTCAGAGAGGAGCTGTAGTGCTATAGAGGTCCACTTATACGTGAAACATGTATACAGCATAGAACCGTCTGTAAACTAGACCTGTTTTCTCTTTCTCAGTCAATTGATTGTAGAAAACTCACTAATAAATCCAGAGATGCAGGCAGGGAGAGAGACGGGAATATAGCAGGAGTGAAACATGAGGAATGGTCCAACTGCCCATGGGCCTCACTCCTTCCATGAAGGATGGTGGTGAACAGAAATCCTCCCAGTGGGCAGAACTTTGAGCAGTGTGTCTGGTTATTTATTTTGCTGGGAATAAGAAATAGAGGCTTGATTGTATACTAATTCATGGGATGTGGCCGGAGATTTGGTTGGATGGTTAAGTCTTTGGCCTAAAGACTAGGCCAGCGCATGTATTCCAGCTGATAACTAAAAAGCAGTGGTGAACTGAAACAAGAGTCAAAAGAAAAAAAATCACTTAAACGAAAAAACAAAGTAAAACAAAAAACAGCAATAAAACATCTATAGTTGTTATTATAAACATGTATTACATACTTAACATATGCTAAACACCTCACTGGTTTTTTTTACTTGCCTTAACTCAATATATCTCTAAGTTAGCCCTTCATTGTGTCTTCTAAAACAGCAGAAGTTCTGTACATTGTTTTTAATTATAGGGAGACAGGCCTCATAAATCATCTGTTTTCCTCACAGATGGGTAAAACTTGCTTACATATCAAAATGTTTTATGCTTTCTCCCCACCATCCTGTCTCCAAATCACCTATTACAAATGCTCACATGGTAGGAGGGCCAAGTAATTATGTTGTGGGGCCCACACTCCATCAAAAATCACTCACAAGCAAAAGGAAGGAGAACTGTGGTGACATCTACAGTGATTCTTGTTTCTTTCTTTCTCTGTTTGTAAATAAAGGACCATATTTGTAGCTCAGCTTTGACTACTGGTGATTACCGACTACCCACTTGCTTTCACACTAAATGATATTAATTGTTAGTAGAAAGTTTATGACTCCAGTGTACAAAACAAAAAAAAGAGAGAGAGAGACTGATTTATAGAAATTTGGTCAAAATTTACAAAATGGATTTTCTTATGTCTTTTGGTAGAAATTGAAACCAACTCAATAATAATGGATCTCATTCAGAGATACACTCAACTTCCCAAAATTATATATTAATTGATTTTAAGATGTTTTGATTTGTTGTAGGTAATGAATTTTCTGTAGAATAAATAAATAGCCTAAATCTACTTAGCAATAGATTTATAGTCATCTTTAATAGAGACAATTGTGTAAATTTAAAGTTTCCAAATTAAAGTTTAGGAAGAGAGAAAAGAATAAAGATTCCTACAGCTAATATACTCTTCCATGACATTCTGGCATGAAGAAATGCCTGAAGCCACACACAGCTCTTCCGTCTATGGTACATCTTTCTTCTAAGGGAATACAGATTCAAATACCATAATCTTCATACATATTTAAGTTAGAAAGTGAGTTTTTGCTATTCTCCATAGGAAATACAACTGCAATTTATAATAGTCATATTGCAGATAATCATCTCAGGATTTCATTTTCAGTTGCTTCCAAAGATTACCATATGAAGTGATAAGGATGTACTGAATTTCATTAGCTATAGTACCCAACTATACTTAAAAAAAGTTTGTACTTTCGAGGTTTTGAATAACCCATTCAATAATTTGTATTTTTTATTTACTATGTGCCAGATCTGAAAAAATATGACAATATTTCTCTCCTCAAGAAGCTCACAAATGTAAAGACGCCATTATAAGATATATTTTTATTGTAATTCTCAAGTCTCAGGTCAGAGGCTAAAACTTTATGAAGTCAAAGAGGGAAGCAATTGGAGTGTCCAACCTGAAAATATACTAGAATTAGTGTGGAACACTCAAAGACCAATGCAGGTTTGAAAATCCTCATTGGAACAAAATTGTTGCAAGAAAGCTTCAGCGAAATCTCTCAGGTGACTTGCATTATGCATTATTGTCCACTTAAGACCAGAAAGGAAAAAACAAGCCTTATTTCTATTTAATGATGTTGGATTTTACTAAGGCAGCTTCCTAGGGATATACATGAGATTGAAATGACCCATGTGGGTGACAATTAGAAGTGAAGAGCTAATAGGACATTTTGCTCAATAAAGATGACATACCTATGGATACATCATCTGCTTCAATGACTTAACAACAATGATGTAATTTGATTTATCAGCAGTAATTAGTCTGCTATTTCATGAAGAATGTGCAATTATTTCATATGCCATTGACAATACAAATGAGAATTTGAACTACCATTTACTAAACACCTAGAGTATGACAGATTCCGGACTAAGCACCATACATGGATGAGCTCCTGTAAGTGTTGCAACACCACTATGAGGTGGGCATATGCTATCATTATCCTCTTTGTTGGAATCAGGAAATCTATGTTTAGCAAAGTTAAGTAACTTGGTCAAAGTCTCAGGGTTGCAAAATGCTGGGCTAAATACCAGAGTCTGTGGTGTGTTCCTATAATGTATTTGTTTTATAAATACAGGAACGTATGTAGAAGCGTTTAAATAGGAATATCTTACCTTTAATTCTCTGTCCATTTTTCTATCAGTGAACACTGAGCTGATAGAATTTAGATCATGAGATCTACTGTTAGTCTTAAACACTTCAGTTTAGGCATTCATCTATAATTTTAGCAGTGGAATCTGTTAAGATTTCAGGCTCAGGAGACAGACTCTGGATTCAAATGCCAGCTCCTATAATTACCAGCGTTATTTTGGTCAAATTACTACAATATTTTGCACTTCAGTTTCTCCTCTAATAAATGAGAATAATATAGTATCTACCTCATAAATTTGAGGTGATGATTTATTAAGTAGAGTATTGGACATAAGAATTAAGGAAATTTTTGCTATTACAATTCTGTGTAAGAAAGGAGAAATAGGAAAATATATTTGCTTGTATATTCATAAAGAAACAGTAAAAGAATGAAAATAAAAACTAATAAAAACATCTATCTATGGGGAAGGTAAAAGTGAGACTTTTGATTATAAATTTTTGTATACTTTTTAAAAAAACTAATACAGCATTTTTCTTCTGCTTTTTTTGGTGAGAAAGATTGGCCTTGAGCTGACATCTGTTGCCAATCTTCTTCTTTCTTTTTTTCTTTTCTCCCCAGAGCCCCGGTACACAGTTGTATATCCTAGTTGTAGGTCATTCTAGTTCTTCTATGTGGGATGCCGCCTCAGCATGGCCTGCTGAGCAGTCTGTAGGTCTGTGCCCAGGATCCAAACCTGTGAACTCCGGGCCACTGAAGCAGAGCATGCAAACTTAACCACTTGGCCGTGGAACTGGCTCGCTATATAGTTTTGACTGTTCATCATTATTGGAGTCTTTGGTGAATGTATTTCTCTGATGCTATCAAACCTAATTTTTCTCTTTCCTACACTATGCTGTATTGTTCTCAGTCTAGACAAATTTTTACATAAACTGTTAAGTTTTATGTGTAACATTTATTAGAATAAAAAGTATTTAATAGAAACATAAATGGTAAGGTCATGTGATGCATATAGTTTGAAACCACAAATAATAAACAAAGAATGGAGAAAAAAGTGAGTTTAATACAACAAAACTGGGAAAGGATATGAGATTTATAGTTCATTAAAAGTTCAGTGAGAGCTCATAGAATCATATCAAAAAAAGTCAGTGGAAGATATTGAAAAGGAATTTTGCAAGTAGGATCAGGGAAAACAAAGCTATTGTAGTCTGGTATTAAAGATTCATATCTACTTTGCTGTTATAATGTTTTATCCAGTCCTTCCCATTAGGTTGCTTTATTCAAAGACTGTGGAAAGAATCTTCAATGGCATTGAGAAATGGCAAACTTACTTAAGGCGCAGCTAAATTCTTCTGTGAAGTAGGATCTTGAATTTCGTGAGAAGCAAGGAACATGAATTAGGTGGCTAAATATTAACAAAAAAGAACAATACGGTAAATGCCATTGAAAAAGAGATAGGTGAAGAGTGAGGAGGCGGCTAAAACCAAGCTCAAGTGCACTGATGTGCGTCTGCACATTTGTGGAAAACAACTGCTGCCAAGTTCTCCCTCCCCTCAAAGGAACAAGCCAAAGTAAACCAACCTAAAGGAAGAGAGATTTTAGCTAGACGTAGACATAACAAAATAAAACATCTTTTTGATTATCATCATAATAAGACGTCGTTCCTGCAAGAGTTTGAGAAGGCAGCATGCAGCCACAAGTTTATTCAAGATAGCTCAGTCACCAACTAGCTTCAGGCTACAGATTAGGTCATATGATCTCCTAGGTTTCTACTGACTCTTATTCTATGACCCAGGAAATCAGTAGCAAATAGCAAATCTCTCCAGTATTCCAACAGTTTATCTTGTTTCACATACACACACCCCTGCCATATAAGACTATGTGTTTTTTGTTTGTTTGTTTTGTACTTTTTTTGAGGAAGATTAGCCCGGAGCTAACATCTGCTGCCAATCCTACTCTTTTTGCTGAGGAAGACTGGCCCTGAGCTAACATTTGTGCCCATCTTCCTCTACTTTGTATGTGGGATGCCTGCCACAGCATGGCTTGCCAAGCAGTGTGTAGGTCCACACCCTGGATCCAAACCCACAAACCCTGGACCGCCAAAGCGGAACGTGCAAACTTAATCGCTGCACCATTGGGCCGATCCAAGGCTGTGTTTTAGTCAGACTTCACCATACAACTTTCCTACTAAACCATCTTTCCAATTAATTTGGAAATGTTAATCAAAATTAACACATGAATTTTATTCTCTAATCAAATAAAATATTATAATAATGAATTTCTAGTCACTCTCATAGACATAAAAATCATCTAAGTTTTCTTTCTTCACCCTCAACAAACCCAGACAGAGCTCCGAAAGTCAAATGACTGTCTTACTCTTATATTGAGTTTTCTTCTGTTTCTGCCATACCTCTGCTAGCCAGTAGCAATTACTGGAAAAAATTAAAACTATTAAAATGATATTCTTGTCAAAGCAGTTTCAGAAAATTGCTACAGAACAATGCAGTGATCTTTCAAATTTACCCACTTTCTCTGCCCTCCCCTTCTCCAAGTGATCTGCCAACAATTATACTTTAATAAATACATCATAAGATCAACCATGAGCCTCTTAGGGTATGTGACATACAATGTGGACTGTTTCCTTCTGAAATGATATTTGATATCCTAATTTTGCTTCAGAGAGAAGAAAATAAGAAATAGAAACCAAAAGTAAAGGCAATGCTGATTAAAAAGTCTCGTTTTTCCCTCCAAGCTAGAATACAATATTTGCTCTGATTTATTCTAATCTACTTGATCACAGATAAGCTGATTTTACGACATATTCACGTTTTAGGAGTATTTCTGCTTTACTAATAGCTGTTTTCATTGTCTACCATACTGACACATTTTACAGCTCCAGGAGGCACATTTTCCATTGTGTTCTATACTGTGTAGTGCATATTTTGCTTAAAAGGATAATGGCTAATTTTGATAGATAATTGATTTTATTCTAAATGGCATGCTATTGTTGTACTGACAGTACCATATGTTCTCATTAGTCAAAATTCTCAACTGCCAACTCTATAAATGCATTAAATTTTGGAAAGCAATGCTTGGACAAGTTTTAGCAACATGGCACACACAGGTGACACACACAGTGCCCATATTCCATTACGACAAACAGAAATGCTAGATAAATTACAACAATTAAGGAAAAAGCCTAATTCAAAAGAAATGGATAACCTCAAGTACTAACTTAAGAGACCAAATAAAGCCAGAGCTTTAAGACAAAGGTGACTTTGTGGTCCCCTATGAGGGATTCAGATCAAGACAAGATCTAGGAGTAGGCATCTGGATTTCCAATACTCACTGTAAGATATAAAACCTGTTAGTGAGCCCACATGAGGTCCACCATCCAAAACCAAGCAATGTAAAGCTCTCCTAATTCAGGATCCAAAATGAAGAGCATCTCTTTCCATCAACATGAACCAACTTTAAGGAAGCTTGCAGTGTGACTGTGATTTCAGACAAAAAGTGATTTTTAGGAAATCAAGGCCCCCGTTATGCCCATATATGTGATGGTTTCTGAACTCACATAGTGTGCATTGTGATAATATTTCTAGTAAAAGAGAGTTGGAGAGAAATTGAAACTTCATCTCTAGGAGAATAGCTAAATAACAATGTTACACGTGTGCTTTGGGGTGCTAGCTTAGAAAGAAAAACTAGTTTGTGTAGAGCACCTTGGGTAGATACTAAAATATACTTTAAATGAAAAAGTCAAGAAACAAAGTGAGATTTATAACATGATGCAATTTACAAAAATAAAAATTCATTCAAAATGTCACAGATAGATTTTATAAGGATGAGTTCATAGCACGGGACAAATATCAAATCTATTAACATTGATGCTTATGGTGGAGAAGAAATGTGAGTTTGGATCTGGAATATAAGGGAGAATAAAGAAATATAAATGGTCCCAAAATAAATGAGGGGCCAATTACAACATTATGTTATGATGGAGAGCAACAAATAACACAAGTCTGTAAAACTAGTGCCCACTAAATAATACAATAAAACAAAACATAGACTTCTAAACAGTTCATGGGGTATGAATGAAATGTGGCAATTATAAATATATATAGAATTAAGCAACAACTAAAGCATTATATATGAGCCTTGTGGGATTCTACCTAAGAGCTAATAGGGCAGGAGGCCCACTTCTAGTATGACAGCATGAGGAGCTCTGCAGACCCACCCACTCAGCAAAACTGGTGAAACTGATTTTTAAAATACACATTTAAAGTTTCTGGAAATGGTCCTAAGGGCATACAGCAAATGAAGAACCATTTATTCAAGGAAACCTAATAAAATTCTTTAATAAAATAAAATATCTGTGGCCTTTGAACCAAGAGCTGCTCGCTCCTTCCCTGTTCCAACTCACTGAGATGGAAACTCCACTCCAGGTGGGTGCAGCCAAGAACACAAGCTCCTTCTCCCCCTAGCTCTGAGTTGGAGGGCTATCTTCCTGGGAAGAGCAGGGTGTCAGCATTTCTCAGACAGCTCCTAGCTACACATTGCTGAAACTAGGTTCTAAACAAGAGTGACCAAGAGGTGAGGGCTCCCTTTCACCCAGACACCACACATGGGATGCAATGCTGCTAAAAATACTGAGGCCCTGACCATCTCTGCCCCAGCTCATAGGGCGGAATGTTCTAAACCAGGAGAGGCAAGCCAAAGAAACCTTAAGCTGCTGTCCCTCTCTACCAAGTAAACCAAGGACATCATTCAGAAGCAATCTCGCTGTTGTTCCTGCCTCCAACATCAGAGCCATTGTTCAGAGATTTTGCCCCAGGGAGATGTAGGCCATAAAAAAGAGAGCTCCAAATCTCTCTCCTTAAGAAATCATTTCATTTGCAAATAAGTGTGAAATTAAAGACTAAGAGTTCTCTCAAAAACTGAAGGGGCTGCTCCGGTGCTGTAGTGGTTAAGTTCACACACTCCTCTTTGGCAGCCCGGGGTTCATGGGTTTGGATCCCAGGCATAGACCTAAATACCACTCCTCAAGCCATACTGTGGTGGCATCCCACATACAATAAAAAAAAAAAAAAAGAGGAAGATCGGCACAGATGTTAGCTCAGGGACAACATTTCTTACAAAAATAAAAACAATAAAACAGTGGAGATCATAGTGAAAGGCAATTGGGAGGAGACTAGTACATTCATGGGAGAAATACAGTCTGAATAGTTTGCCAGAGACAACTGGGGGAAGAGACAACTGGAAAGAGGCCTTCTGGGACCAGAACATATCTCAAACACTAACCTAGGAAACTAAACTTTCAAAAAGAGGCCAAATTTGATTGGATTAGTCTGTGGAAAAATTTATGCCCCAGGGTATTTTTGAATAAAAATAAAGCAATTAGTGAAGCTCAACAGCTAGGTGTGGTCAGGGAAAGAGATAAAGAGCCCTGCTAAGAACTACTGCCATGCTAGAGGGAATGTAGGCACATCCATCACTGTGCACCCTGAGGAGACTCACACTCATCAGGAAAGGAATGGATAAGCTAATGTTAATACACACACACAAGGAAATAATATTTGATAGTTAAAATTAATGAACTGGCAATGCAAATCAATCTCAGAAGTATAATGTTGAGTGAAAAAGAAGGATATGCGCATAAAGAAAGAGTATAAAAAATGTCAACTCTATGAGTAAACTTCTATTTCCTTAAAAAATGACATGAAGAAAATATGAAACTAATTTTTTTATAGAATGTCTTATTTCTATTTAAATGTTAACAACTGTTAATTTAAATTATCAATAAATAGTTTTCCATTATTTTCTGTGCTTCTCTTCAGCTTTGAAATGTTGCACAATGATTTAATGCTTAAATCATTTTAGCATTGTGGGGACCTGGAATTGGCCACCCCAAGATATGTCTCTTTGGCATCAGGATTATTTGAGGCTGATTGCTTTTGATAAACTGGGACAGGGAAGGAGGCTCTGAGGAATGGAACTCACCCTTTGTTAGGACATGTTTACATTTGTAAGGTAAATCTCTATCTGTAAAATGTGCCTCCCTCTCTGTACCAGGAAGAAGAAAGGAGATGACCTTCTCTCTAGAAACTCTTAATCAATACCAAAGGCAAGGACTTAAAATCTGCATTTTATTGTGCTTGTCTGGTAACCTCCCGTAACTGACTTCCCTCCCCCTCCCAATTTTGGCATTTCTTTAAGGATTAAGCATCTTCCCTTAGGCTAAGAACTGATTGCTGAGCTCACCTGTGACCACCCGGCTCAAGACAATAGACTTGCCTCCGGCTACGCCCTCTGAGACAGCAGACCACTACCTGCTGTGTCCATCAAGCGCTGAGCAGACAGGGAAATCTTGTGACTATTGTGGGAGGGACATTTCAATCATATGTGAAACACCCTGTCTGGGGGTATATAACCACTCTGTGCACCCCACTTCTTTGGTGCCCTTTCTTCCTTCGGGAAGAAAGGCCCCGGGCCATGGTTCCTCATAAAGCTTTGTTTAATTTTCTCTTGCTATTCTGTCTCATGTGAATTTAATTCGTTCTCCAGCCAGAAGAATCCACATTTGGGAAGAGGAAATGTCTTCCTCCCCTACAGGTTATATGCATATGAATATTTCTATCTGTTTATTTCAACTTTCCACCATTCCATTTAACATACACTTATATTCCTCTTGCTCGCTCTCTCTCTCTCTCCCTCTCTCCCTCTTTCTCAATCTTTTGGGGGTAGGGTATTCTATTACACTTTAGTTTTCTGGTTTACTCTTGTCTCTCTGGCACTAAATTTTAATGCTCTCTATGAGGCCTTCTTCATACTCCCACTTGGGCAATTGTAGCCACTCCTGTAACTTAATTTATTATCTACATGATCCTTCTTAAGCATACACATTTATTACAAAAATAAAACAACATACATAGAGAGAGATAGAGCATAGATGTATTTTGTATTTCTAACTGCTAAGCTGTTATATTTCTTGGATATATCAAACACCCAACATGTCCAAAACTGAGCTAACTTATGCTCTTCTCCTATCCCCATCCAACTCCACAAACCTGCTCCTCTCACAGTTTCTAGCTCTGCTAAGTACACCACTACCTGTCCAAACAAAGAACCAGCTACTTTCCTCTATCTCCACCATCATCACCTGGGTCCAGGCCACCACAATCTCTTACCTAGACTATCTGCTATCTCTCTACTTGGTTTTCCTCCTCCTAGTTTTCACTTATTCAATATAATCTCCTTTAATTAGAGTGCATGCCTCTTCTAATGTGAAAAGTGAATCATGTCACTGCCTCTTTACATTTCAATGCTTTCAAGTTTCCTTGGGAATAATATTCAAATTCTTCACTATAACTTTGCAGGACTCTTTTTGATTGTGCCTATGTCTTTAGACTCACCTCTTGTCACTTCACTTCTCCACTTTAATCTCCAGCAATACTTGCCTTTTAATTTTTGAATCTAACTAATTCTTTTTGGCCTCACAGACTTTATATATGCTGGCAGCTTTACTTGGAATACTTTCCCATTTCTCTTCTTAGAAACAACTCTGCTAGATAGCTCCTAAGCATCCTTCAGGCACAAGTGAATGACCATTTTTTTCTAGGATGCTTTCCTTGTCCTTCCAGGCTAGAGGAGGTCCTAATGTGTTCACTCCTCTTGTCTATCCCATATTTCCCCAATCACAGCACTTAACGGTTTTTAATTTGCCTTCTTGAATGCACTTTAATCTCCATAAAAGCAGGTGCTATATTTATCCTGCTCACCATTATACATCTAGTACCTAAAACCTTATGTGGTCCATAGATCATACCTAGTAACCACTTTTTTGGATGAACAAATGCATGATTTAAGTAAAGGAATACACTGTGGTGTATGCTTCTGGATAGTTAAGCACGAGTGAAACAATATTCGTCTATTAAAGAATCACGAATGATCAAAAGAGTTGGATATATATATAGTTACATTTTACTTTATTCACATATTTTCTATAAATTTATTGACAGATAAATGAGATGTTTTTTACCTAAGGCACTCCATGCATCTAGAATCTAGAATCTTCTCTCTATGCTTTTTTGGTTTAGTATTTCCCATCTTTGTATTTTTTCACAGTTTCTTTTGCTCAGTTATGTTTCATTTGGTAAAGCAATGACATTCTGAAGTATGAAAATACATTTAGATAAATATAGAGTGACAAAAATAATTCTTTAATATGTAGTACCCTTCCAATAAATATAAGTGAGATGGACTAATGAAATTGACTTCTCAATGTCTAGTACAATTATTGGAGATAGCAAATGAGTTTTAATTTGCATGCCACTTTTGATAGATTGTTAGAAGCTGTCTTATACTCATTTGGGAGAAGGAGAAGTGAAATAACATGTGATAATTAGAAAGGAAAATATCATGATTAATTATCGATGTCAATGAGGAGGGTGGGAAAGGGGAGTGATCCCACGTCTGCCACATATGGCCATCATGATATTGTACAATTATTCGGTAGAGAAATAAAAATGTAGCCAAAAGACCTAGGTAGCATGCATACGAGGGGTAGAAATTTGGTCTAATGGTAGTTTTAAAAACTTATATGCAACAAACACAAGTTATATACTCACACTCACACACATGCACACACTCACACACAGACACATAAAAGCCAATCATTAATCTACGATATTATAATATTATTGAGGTAACTTATTAAGATTTAATTGGAAAAATTTTAGTAATTTTTCCAAATCTGATGTTTATAAATGGGTTAAAAACATGATCATTATATATTTTAGAGTATGTTCCATTTATAAAAGCTTAAATAGAAATATTTTATGAATTTAAATATAAATATTATATTAATTATATTTGAATAATTTAAAATTCAGAAAGAGTCTAAATATAGTTCAGCATTTGACTTTGCTAAGCAATCTAAAGGCATATTGTATTGTATTTTAGTAAAAATTTGATTGTAGAGATTTGAATTTATTAAAATCCATTTTACTTCTTTTTACTTATAGTAGTTACATAACTTCAACTGTATTCTCCCTTTATGAAAACAAACAGAAATATTTATAGAATTTATTAAAATAAATCCTCTACTAATACTTTACCTAATCATCTTTCATGATTAGTAATTGAATGTAATACAATTGGATTTTGAAATATATATAATTCATACTTTTGATTGAGAGGATTAAGCTTTTCCCAGTTAGTGATCTTTTCCTGTAATTAAAGTTGACTGACATTTTACTAGATGGTAGGCATCATAAACAGATAATATCATGTTGGTTGATTTTTTCCTCATCACTAATTTCTCATTTCTCAGCATAAAGTATATTGCCTGGCAAATAGTTTGTAAAAAATTTCAAAGGATATTTTACAGAATGTATATATAACAAAATTAATAAATGTGGACTTATGCTCACAATGAATGATAGTCTTGATGTTTTTTAGAGAACAAAAACATGACTTCTTCATTTTAATAACTAGGAAACTGAGGTCAGAGGAGATTAATACAAACGGTTAGGAATGGCAGATGCAGTGCTGTAATTCTGATATTTTCTGTTCTCCAAGTAAAAGGTACTTCACAGTATATAATAATGTTTTTAAATAAGTGTCTCTATAAAGAAATTACTTATATTTGGCTAATTGTTTATAAGGAATTCACTCATAAATGATATAGTCTGTTACCACAATGTACCCACTTACGTAGCTATAACTTACGTACATAACAGCTCTTACCTGAATTCTCAAGAGATTTGGTTGAGCCCCAGGGGTGGCAACTGGCCCGTGACGTTTGTTTGACTGGTTTTCATCCAGTCACTCCACAAGGTGGCAGTGTAACATTATTACAAATAATACCCCTCATGAGTACTTGTAAAAAATAAATAAATATTTTTTTCACACACATTGTGAGTTGTGTGTTTTTTTTTCCATATAAGATATGTTTAGGTTAAGCAAATTCTGAGTGAATATTGGATTTCACAAATTGTGCAAACAAGACAAAACAAGCTAGTTTGAGATGCCTGGATGATGCAGATGGATAAGGCTTATTAAATATTGTGTCAATGTCTTAAAGAGAAATCTAACTTTACTGAAATAGGAAGGAAACATCAAGTATATATAATCAGGGAACTTAATGGATTTTATTTCTTGTCTTACAGAAACACACTATGCTGAAGGTGATGATTCAGCAGAATATATACTTGCCCAAACCAAAGTAGTGATCTGATTTTAAATTTTAATTCCAGATATGTCCAAGTATTTTTGTTTATTAAAAATAGGAAAAATCACTTAAAAAGATTGCAAATATAAATTGATATCACTAGTAGATGCTTCTTTTTTGAACTATAATCTTTTAAATAAGGATCACTAGAGTTGTATCAAATCAGTAAATGGAAGGGTTTTTTTGGTTTATTTGCTTTGTTTGTTTTATTTTCCAAGCTAAGTCTCAAATAGAATTCAATATGGTAAGTGAATTTTCATAAGTGTGGAAAGTGTTATCTCATCAACAGGTGATTTGTAGTAGTTTTCATAAAGTGACTGTGGCCATGCTCCAGAATCCATGATATTCAAAAGATTCACTATTAAGTAGAAATGGGAATAGAGAAACGCAAGCTGTGAAGCTTGCAACACTGAAAGGTCATGATTTTGGCAAAGAATTTGTGATGTTTTATTTTTTCTTCTTATTTCTGATAAGTTGAAATACGTTTGAATTCATATGTGCTATAGGCAAGAAAATGTCTAGAGAGAAGCATGTTTATTTTCATATCTTCACAGAGTAATCTCCAACCTAATGAATATATAAGGTAAGAACAATTCTGTTGGGCATCTTCTTTCTTTGCTTCCTCCTTTTTCTAAATCTTATTTTTGTCTTAATCAGTTGTTGCCTACTGAAAAAATAAAGCTCATAAAATGTGAAATACTAAAGTCTCCTGAATTCAGTCTCTTTCTACAATTATTTTTACTTTTTATGGTAATAAATACCTCTCCTTTCTTTGGAGAAGCTGTTTCTCTCCATTTAAATCACATTTTTCTGAAGGACTTCCAGACATAATGCTCTGACAACCTAGCTACAGGTTTGAGCCAGTAGCACAGACCTGGTCAACAATATTACCCCATGCTTATGATCAGAAGAATGAATTTACAGGTAGACTCGTGACCCAACCCAGGCCAATCACAGTCCTTCCCTCTGATGTGGTTTATTAGAGCTTGGAAAGAGAGAGAGAGAAAGAGAGAGAGAGGGAAAGTCCAACCGCAGTAGGAAAGAATTTAGCCAGGCAGAGAAAAGAAGATGATACTGACCCTGATATCAGTTTTCCCACATTAAACCCAGTATATATGGGGTTAAAACCAGAAGACTCATTCCCTGCTTACTCTCTGGCTTCCTGGCTCCAGAATCCACTATCCTCCACGGAGACAGACACCGTCAAGGACAAGCACCTGGATTATCTCGCCCCACAAAGAGATACAGGCTGGTGGAAAAGCTGCTGACCAGCAAGGTCATGAGCTCCCTCCTCTCTGCAAGTCATCTCAAGGCCAAAGACAGGCTGGTGGGAAAGCTCCGACCAGCAAGGCCATATGCTCCCCCTCCCCTACCTAAAACCCCAAATAAAAACCCTTCCTTTTAGCTTTTCGGGGAGTTTGGGATTTCAGCGTTAGCTGCCCTCTCTCCTTGCTCAGCGCTGTGCAAAAATAAAATTCGTACTTTCTTCCACCACACCCCGTGTCAGAGATTGCCGTGCTGCGCAACGGGTGAGCAAACTCACTTCAGGTTCAGTAACAAAGAGAAAGACTGGGGAGGGGTGGAGAATCTTGACAGTACTTTATAATTTCTGCTTACCTTCTGTTAATTTTGAGTCACCACAGGATCGTTCCAATAAATACCATTTTCTACTGCATTTAGTCTATTTGGATTTCTGTCACTTGCAACCAAAATAATTTTGACTGGAGCAGCTATTTTTCAAGGTATTTCTTTTCAACACACAGCATCTTTCAAATATTTGCAGACGATATTTAAAAAAACACTTTCCTTGATCATCTAGAGAAATATAGTAGATAAATCACAAGAAATAGAACATAGTCTAAAATATATAATGATCATGTTTTAGGCCCTTTATAAATATCAGATTTGGAAGGAAAATTACAAGTCAAAGAAAAATATACTATAAAATAAATAAATACATTGAGTTGTAATTTAGACATGATTTTAACTTAATAAAGGGTTGTGTTTTTCTTAATTCAATTTTCAACATCACATCCACCTTTCCCACACCCTGTATTATTATCCCATCTCAAACATGCAGGGGGAAAAAAATCAGTGAGTGAGGAAGGAAAGAGGTGGAAAGGTGGAGACTTGTAAAATAAAAATCAGAAGCCTAGTGGGGATGATCATGAGAGAAACCTCAAGGAAATGTCGGATTTTGTTTGTACATGGAGTTGAGGAGAATAATCAAATCAATGACTGTGGATCAAACCAAAATGCATGAAGAGCTCAATGTGGAACATAAGAAATGGCATCGTAGAAAGGATTAAAAGCTAGGAACTAGTAGAGATAAACAAATTAAAGAAATATGAGAGTTTACTAAGGAAAATTGGGTATTTTTTACTTCATTATTATAGACGACATCTTTGGCTAAGGCACATTTTGGTTTATCATTCTTCAGTTTTGCTTTTACTCTGTTGCATTCTTTGTTTTGTTTGTTGTGACATACTTTTAAGTATCAAAGTGCATCTACTTGATTACATTTGAGGATTTTCCTAAGTGTCAGCAATTAAATGAGCAAACAAAAAAAGATGAAAAACAAGATTTAGATCTAGATAATTTTGTGGAACAAAAAAACTATACGTTGTCTCTTACATCTAAAATTCTGATAGCAGTGTATAAAGTTGCTTTAAAGCAACATCTTTATCTTATAACAAAGAATGTGGCAAAAATAATTAAGTGACTATTAAATAATGGAGAGCAGTGAAGGGTACTTGTATATTTTGAATTACAAAGTTGGGGCTATTGATAAGAAACAAAATCAATGACAGTGCCATGGTTATTAATTTTTCAAGAGAAACTTTGGTTCAGAAAAATAATGTCAGAGTAAAAGGACGAAAACTTCATCAAAAGTCTGCATTGTACTAGTGTTCAGTTCTACATTTCCAGCACCTCACTGCCAATTAAGAAAAGGCAATGAGATAAAAATTCCATCAAACTATGGAAGATTAGTTTTGCCACCTGTGTGAAAGATAAATATTTTTAGGCCATATTGATGGGCATTCATAATGAGAGAAAAACAGTTCTTGAACTTTCTCCCCAAATTTATTCTCCCTAGTTTCATTAAACAAACTTACTGAGTCAGAAAACCTAGTTGATTTCTGCCTGATACATGTCCTACATAATGAATTTCTATTGTAATTATTCAGAAAACCTCAATTCTCTGTTAGTGTTTCTTTTTTACTTTCAGTTCAAGCCACTATCATGTATCCTATTCTTTATATTATTCTCTTTAGTAAGTATGAATGTTGATGATATTTCTTGATTCAATAGTATATATTTTGAACATATTTAATCTGGAAAAGTTAAAAAACAAATAAATCCAAGTTTTTGTTGTGTTTTGTTTTGCTAATGTGATAATTTGACTAAAAGAATGTAGTATTATTTTTCTGGAATAGAATATATTACTCATACTTTACTTTCATAAAAAATAGAAAATAGTGAAGCTATTCACAGGAAGACCTAGAATATTATATTCGGGTCACCATGCTAAAATAAAAAAAAGTCCTTCAGGAAGAGTTGCTATTGCCCAATGCATGTTTAACAATGGGGGTACACTTGTGGCAGAAAACCAAACATCATAGAAATGTTTTTGAGTAATGGGAGGCTGGGAGTGGAGATGATAGAAAAGATTGTTATTCAGGCATCAATTAGCACAAATTTCTTTCTCCCAGTCAAGGCCAGAGAGAAGAACTATAAAGTAGTCTCAGAAAGAATTTCGTACAACTTACTCACTCGCACAGCATTTCAACAGATCCCATTGAGGAAAACTATAACTTTAGCAGTATTTTTATTTTTTATGCAGATTGTGTAATGGTTATTAGAATTCAGAATTACTTATGATTAGTTAAGGAAAAATAGTAAAGACAATTTTATTTTTAGAGAGACTGAAATCTGTACAGCATCATGGACCCCAGAAAGGAGCCATATTTGTTAATATATTTCACCATGAAATATTATAGGCTATTTCAGGGAAAGTAAGCCTGAACCATTTCCCTAAAGACTTCCAGTTAGAATTTAGGGGGCCGACCCATGGCTGAGCAGTTAAATTCACATGCTCCGCTTCAGTGGCCCAGGGTTTCACTGGTTCGGTTCCTGGGCACGGACATGGCACCGCTTATCAGGCCACACTGAGGCGGTGTCCCACATGGCACAACTAGAAGGACCCACAAGTAAAATGTGCAACTATGTACTGAGGGGGTTTGGGGAGACAAAGCAGAAAGCAAAAAAAAAAGATTGGCAAAAGTCGTTAGCTCAGGTGCCAAACTTTAAAAAAAAAAATTTAAGACTCCCAATTAAGAACTATATAATCCCTTATTAAATATTGATAGTGGTCATATAAGCATGCAATAATTATAAATGTATATTCTCTGAAGTCATTTTAATAATATAAAACTATGATATATCTATTAAATATAAAAATTATTATGTAGGAAAGAATATGTAGTAAATTCTTTCTTTTCTTTAAACTATATTTTTCTCAACAAATTATGTTATTGTAAAGCTATACCTTATTAAATCTTCCATGCAGATATTATTAATAAATGGCACCTAAATCTAGTAGACTCAATGATCATAGATAGTGACTTAAACGTGACCTTAAATTTTGTAAAGA